>NC_029540.1:342694-348440 GCF_001577835.2 Coturnix japonica
CCCCATTAACCCCATAGGATCCCATTAACCCCATATGATCCCATTAACCCCATAGACTCCCATTAACCCCATTAACCCCATAGGATCCCATTAACACCATTAACCCCATAGGATTCCCTTAACCCCATAGGATCCCATAGGATCCCATTGCCCCCATAGACTCCCATTAACCCCATAGCCTCCCATTGTCCCATAGGATCCCATTAACCCCATAGGATCCCATTGCCCCCATTGCCCCCATTGCCCCCGTAGCCTCCCATTGTCCCATAGGCTCCCATTGCCCCCATTGCCCCCATAGCCTCCCATTGTCCCATAGCCTCCCATTGCCCCCATTGCCCCCATAGGATCCCATAGGCTCCCATTGCCCCCATAGCTCCCGTAGCCTCCCATTGTCCCATAGGATCCCATTGACCCCATTGCCCCCATAGCCTCCCATTGTCCCATAGGATCCCATTGCCCCCGTATCCTCCCATTGTCCCACTGACGTTTCCTTCCCAGCCCCAGATGCGCCTCCAGCCGTGTCACGTGATCCAAGATGGCGGCGCTCCCCCCGTTCCTCCTCAGCGCGTCCCCGACCAAAACACACGCGAACTGCGCCACCCTGCGGCCAACAGCGGAACTGCAACGGGGAACCGGGACCAAAACGGGGCGACACCGGGACCCGGACCGGGCCCAGGACGGGGTGAGCCCGGTGTCGGTCCGGTCCCGCTGTTCCCACCTGAGCAGCCGCTCCCGGCCGTGGCTCTGGGCGCTGAACCGGACCCACGTCTCCATGGTGCTCCGCAGTCACGGCGATGCAGTGAGGGCACTTCCGGCGGCGTACCGGAAGTCGATGTGGGTCAGAAACAGACCGAGCGCCCCCTGGTGGGTGGAGGATCCTCCTCCTATTGGCTGGACACGCCCCTAAGGATCAAAACAGAGGCTGCGATTGGGCCGTTGGAACAGTCCCCGCCCCATAGTCCCGGTGAGGAGCGCTCTGATTGGGTCAGACTCACCGTCCAATACCACCTCCGCCCCGCCTGATTTGCATTCTGATCCCTCAGGCCCCCGCCCCTTCCTGTGTCCGTCACCCGCCCTCACACCCTCCGATTGGTCCGCTCCCCTCTTGTCCCCGCCCACCGCGCTGCGATTGGTCTCCTTCCTTTAGCCCCGCCTCCGAGTTCCGTTACAATCACCCTATTGGCCAACTCCCACCTCTCTCCCCGCCCCCTGACAGCTCGCTCTCCACTCCCATTGGCTGTGTGCTCACTGATTGACAGCTCCATCCCCTCAGAGCTCTAATGGAGTCGGTCCGGACGCAGCGGCTGCAGCCCGGGGTGTGCGGGACGTACGCGCCCTACGGCCCGGGGTCACCGGGGGTCACCGGGCGTCACCGGGGTCACGGTGTCTCCGTGCCCCGCCCCCCCGGCCCCGTTAGTTCCGGTGCTGGGCTCAGGGCTGGGCCCGGGCCTGGCGCTGCCGCCGCCGCCGCCCCCGCTGGGCCTACAAGGCCCCGCCGCCTCCGCCCCGCCCCCACCGGCCGGGTCCGGGCCGCCCGCCGTGCTCAGGGAGGGCGGTGGAGGCCGTTGTTGAGGAGCTTCGCGCGGCACACGCACGGATACGGGAGAGGTGGGGGGGGAGGGGAGGGGTCGGTTGGGTCGGGGTTGGATGGGGTTGGGGTTGGGGTCAGGATCGGGTTGGGGTCGGGGTTGGGATCAGGGGGGGGTGGGGGTCGGGTCGGTTGGTCGGGTTGTGGGTCGGATCGGGATTGGGTTGGGATCAGAGTTGGGGTTGGGTCGGGGGTTGGGGGTTGGATGGAGTTGGGGTTGGTTGAGTTGGGGTCGTTGTGGGGGTTGGATGGGGTTTGATGTTGGGGTTGTGGTTGGGTTGAATTGGGGTTGGGGTCGTGGTTGGGGTTGGTTGGGGGGGGTCGGGATTGGGGTTGATGTGGTTGGGGTTGGAGTCAGGATGGGGTTGGGTCGGGGTTGGGATCAGGGGGGTGGGGTCGGGGTCGGGTTGGGGTTGGGGCTGGGGTTTGGTTTGGGTTGGGTTGGGTTGGGGTCAGGGTTGGGGTTGGGTTCGGGGGTTGGGGTTGGATGTGGTTGGGGTTGGGGTCAGGGTTGGGTTGGGGTCGGGTTGGGTTGGGGTCAGGGGGGTGTCAGGGTTGGGATAGTTAGTTGGGTTGGGGGCCTTGGGTTGGGGTTGGGGTCGGGATCAGTTGGGGTCGGAGTTGGGTCGGGATCGGGATTGGGGTTGGATGGGGTTGGGCGTTGGGGTCAGGGTTGGGTTGGGGGTCAGAGTTTGGGTTGGGGTTGGATTGGTGGGAGGTTGGGTGGGGGTCAGAGTTTGGGGTTGGGTCAGGGGTTTAGGCGCGATGTGATCTGGACTTGGGGTTGGATGTTGGGGTTGAGGTTGGGGTCTGGATTGGGTTGGGGTCAGAAATGTGGGGTATGGGTCAGGGGTGGGTTGAATGGGATAAGCACCAGGTTGGGCGAGTGGAGGTGGGTTCGGGGGTTGGGGGAGGGTCTCGGGGTTGGATTCTGCGTTGGATGGTCTAGGGGGACAGGGTCGGGGTCGGGTTGGATGGGGTTGATGTTCGGGGTTGGTATGGAGGCGACGTTGGGGGGGGTGCGAGGGTCAGGTTCGAAGGTCCCAGACAGAAATTGGAGGTTGGATGTGGTTGGGTTGGGGTCGGGATCAGGTGGGGTGGGGTTGGGGCTTGGGATTGGTTTTGGCGGAGAGAGGAGTTTGGAGATTGGGTCTCAGGGATTGGGGTTGGGCTTGGGAGTTGGGTTCTGGTTTGTGGATGGGGTTTGGAGATTGGGGAGGGTTTGGGGTGCACAGACCCAGAGCAGACGTCCTCAGGTGTTGGACGGTTGAGGTAACACGGTTCGGGATTGGGTTGGGGGCCACGGTTGGTGTTGGGGTGTTGGACGTTTCGGGGTGGATTGGCGGCTGGGGATCAGGTTGGGAGTGCAGGGTTTGCGGCGTTTGGGGTTATCGGCATTGGTGTTGGATTTGGGTGTTGGGGTCAGCAGAGAGGGGTTGGGTTTGGAGATGTGGTATTGAGGTTGGGGTTGGGGTCGCGGGGGTGGGGTTGGATTGGTTGGTTTGGTGTTGGGTTGGGGAAGTTTTGGGGGGGGTCGAGGTCTGGTTTGGGTTGGGTTCAGCGAGATCCAGGGTCAGAGGTTGGGTTGGGTTGATTTGACGAGGTGCAGGAGAATTTGGGGTTGGAAATCGGGCTGGTGTTGGGGTCGGGTTGGTAATCGAGGGTGTGGGAGGCAGGTTGGGGTTGGGGTCATTGGGGGGTTTGGGGTTGGGTTGGGGTTGGGGGAGTCGGGATTGGGGTTGGATGGTGTTGGGGTTGGGACTAGGTTGGGTTGGTGTCCCCTCATCCTCCCCACTCCCTCAGCCCTCCCCATCCCATCCCCCTTCTCCCCTTCCTGCCCTTGGACCGCCATCATCAGCCCCATACTCAGCCCAATATCAGCCCTGTATTCCTCCCATTGCCCCATTCCAGCCCTGTGCTCCCTATTTGGGGTCCTGACTCCCGCCTCTGTGCCCCATAGTGGAACGCTGGTGGAGGCGCTGCAGGAAGTTTGGCAAGATGAGAAACAAGTCGCGTGGGCCGAGCTTGAAAAAGAACACGGGGCCCTGGTGGATGTATGAGCATGGTCCCGGCCAACGCCCCATACGTCTGCTACGTCACACTGCCGCGGGGGGAGCTGCTTCGGCAGCTCCCAGGTTACGCGCTGGAACTGAGTGGGTGGGGTCTAGTGGTCTAGGTCAGGGGGATAGGGTGGTGCGTTAGTGGTGGTAGGGTTATGTTAGGGTTAGGGTTAATCGTTATGGTTATGGGTTCATCGGGTTGTTAGGGTTTGGGTTAGGGTCTTGAGGGTTAGGACTTGGGTTGGGTGGGTTAGGGTTATGTTCAGGGGTAGGGGTTAGGATTAGGTTGGAGCTGGGTTAGATTATGTTAGGGTTAGGAGTTACATGAGGTTAGGGTCTTTGTTAGAGGTTAGGGGGTTAGGGTTAATAGTTAGGGTTTAGGGTTTACATGAGGGTTAGGGTTAGGGTTACATGAGGGTTAGGGTTAGGGTTAGGGTTACATAAGGGTTAAGGGTTAGGGTTAGGTTAAGGGTTAAGGTGGGTTAGGATTAATGTTAGGGTTCGGGTTACACGAGAGTTTAGGGCTTAGGTTAGGGTTTAGGATCGGGTTACGGGTTAATGTTAGGGTTACATGAAGGGTTAGGGTTAGGGTTTAGGGTTAGGATGGTTAGGTATGTTAGGGTTACATGAGGGTTAGGGTGCGGTTAGGATGGGTGGTAATGGTTATGTTAGGGTTACCTAATGAGGGTTAGGGTTCTTATGTGTAGGGATTAGGATTAGGGTTAGGTTTTGTTATTGTAGGGTTACATGAGGGTCAGGGTTAAGGGTTAGGATTACGTTTAGGTGGGGTTAGGTTTAGGGTTAGAGTGGGCTTATGGTTATGTTAGGGGTGTATTGGGTTAGGGTCTTTTGTTAGGGTTAAGGGTTCAGTGGTGGGTTAGGGTGTATGTTAGTGGTTATATTAGGGTTTAGGGTCTTGTTCAGGGCGTTGTTGTAGGCGTTAGATTAGGGTACTAGAGGTGGGTCAGGATTTATGCTTAGCTGTTAGGGTTAGCATGAGGGTTAGGGTCTTGTTAGGTTTAGTGATGAGGTTAGGGTTATGTTAGTGTTAGGGTTACATGAGGGACGTTAGATGTACCGAGGTTATGGAGGTTCAGGGATCAGGATTTAGGTGTGATGGCGTTATGGGCTTAGGTCGGGGATATGGGTTAGGGTCAAGAGGTCAGCATTGTGTGGGGCCTGGTTTATGGTGAGGGACGTTGTTAGGGTTAGAGATTAGGGTTGTTTTTAGGGTTAGGTAGGGTCAGGAATTGCGTAGGGTGCGTTAGGGTTAGGGTTTAGGATTTAGTGTGGTTTACGGGTTATGGTTTATGGGGTTAGGGTTGAATGTTAGGGTTATGGGGTTTGGGTTATGGATTACTGTTAGGGTTATGTTGGGTAGGGTGGGTTAGGGTTAGGCCAGTTATATGGGTTATGGGTGGTTAGGGTTCACTTCTTTAAGGGTCATGGGGTTTAGGGTATATTGTTAGTTTAGGCGCTTAGGGATAGGTCCTGAAATCTCAGCTGGTATTGTAGTTAGTCTTAGCGTTAGGTCCCACCACCAGGTAGGTAGCCACGTGTTTATGTATTAAGAGTTATATGTGTCTAAAGTGGTTAGGTGTAGCGTGCTTGGCTCTCCAGCTACTTTGCTGAGGGCCTATTGTCATAATCCTAAGGTGCCTGTTGCTGTTGCTGTCTGCAGTTCCTGTTTGCTTGTCTAGCTGTTTCTGACCCGCGTTATCCCATGCCTAGAGTACCTCAGCGTGCTGACCCGTAATTGGCCGACAAAAACCTGAAGCTCGTCGCAGCGACGCCAAGATCGCGGCTGATGAACTCGGTGTTATGTAGGATGCGAGCGCTGCGTGCACCCGACCGCGGCGCACTCACCGACAGAATACTTCACATCGAGATAAGAGCGTGGCCGAGGCGCTGGCCTCAATTCATTGGGGTATCGGGTTGCGATTCCATTGCATCGCTGCTGGTTGCATTAAATTGCAAGCCTGAAGACTGCTCGCCGTCGTTTTTGCATGTCATAGGTATGGAGCAGACCTGAGAGATCGCGCTTGATGCTGTGCACTTTAATTTGGACGCCTGAAGCGTCCGCCGCTTTTGTATTGAT
>NC_029540.1:348465-349894 GCF_001577835.2 Coturnix japonica
AGGGTTAGGGTCTTTGTTAGGGTTAGGATTAGGGTTAGGTTTATGTTATTGTTAGGGTTACATGAGGGTCAGGGTTAGGGTTAGGATTAGCGTTAGGGTGGGTTAGGTTTAGGGTTAGAGTGGGTTATGGTTATGTTAGGGTTGTATTAGGGTTAGGGTCTTTGTTAGGGTTAGGGTTAGGGTGGGTTAGGGTTATGTTAGGGTTATATTAGGGTTAGGGTCTTTGTTAGGGTCTTTGTTAGGGTTAGGATTAGGGTTAGGGTGGGTTAGGGTTATGTTAGTGTTAGGGTTACATGAGGGTTAGGGTCTTTGTTAGGGTTAAGGTGGGTTAGGGTTATGTTAGTGTTAGGGTTACATGAGGGTTAGGGTTATGTTAGGGTTAGGTCAGGGTCAGGATTAGGGTTAGGGTTGGGTTAGGGGTATGGTTAGGGTCAAGGTCATGTTGGGGCCATGGTTATGGTTAGGGTCGTTGTTAGGGTTAGAGATTAGGGGTTAGGGTTAGGGTCAGGGTCAGGATTGGGGTTAGGGTAGGGTTAGGGTTAGGATTAGTGTGGGTTAGGGTTATGGGTTATGGGGTTAGGGTTGATGTTAGGGTTATGGGGTTTGGGTTATGGGATTACTGTTAGGGTATAGTTAGGGTTAGGGTGGGTTAGGGTTAGAGTTATGGGGTTAGGGTTGGGTTAGGGTCATTCTTAGGGTCAGGGTTAGGGTTATTGTTAGTTTAGGGTTAGGGATAGGTCTGAATCTCAGCTGTATTGTAGTTAGTCTTAGGGTTAGAGTTAGTGTTACGATTAGGGTTATGGTTAGTGTTATGGTTAGTGCTGGCTCTCAGCTCTATTGCTGTTCCTGTTCCTGTTCCTGTTGCTGTTGCTGTTGCAGTTCCTGTTGCTGTCTCTGTTCTGACCCCGTTTCCATCCCTCAGTTCTGCCCCACAAAAGCTGAAGCTCGTCGCAGCGCCGCCAAGATCGCGCTGATGAACTCGGTGTTTAACGAGCATCCGACGCGGCGCATCACCGACGACTTCATCGAGAAGAGCGTGGCCGAGGCGCTGGCCTCATTCAATGTACGGTGCATTCATTGCAGTCTGTGCATTAATTGCAGCCTGAGCTCCCCGTGTTTTGCATTAGTTGCAGCCTGAGATCCTTGTGCTGTGCATTAATTGCAGCCTGAGCTCCCCTGCTTTGTATTAATTGCAGTCTGTGCATTAATTGCAGCCTGAGCTCCCCTTGCTCTGCATTAATTGCAGCCTGTGCATTAATTGCAGCCTGAGCTCTCCATGCTGTGCTTTAATTGCAGCCTGAGCTCCCTCTGCTCTGCATTAATTGCACTCTGAGCTCCCCGTGCTGTGCATTAATTGCAGTCTGTGCATTAATTGCACTCTGATCCCCCCCCCCCCTGCATTAATTGCACTCTGAGCTCCCCTTGCTCT
>NC_029540.1:351904-352807 GCF_001577835.2 Coturnix japonica
CTGACCACCCCATTAACCCTCTGACCATCCCATAACCCCCTGACCACCCTATTACCCCCCTGACCACCCCATTAACCCTCTGACCACCCCATTAACCCTCTGACCATCCCAGTACCCCTGACCACCCCATTAACCCCCTGACCACCCCATTAACCCACTGACCATCCCATTAACCCCCTGACCATCCCATTGACCCTCTGACCATCCCATTAACCCTCTGACTATCCCATTAGCGCTCTGACCACACCAGTATCCCCCTGACCACCCCATTAACCCTGTGACCACCCCATTAACCCCCTGACCATCCCATTAACCCCCTGACCACCCCATTAACCCCCTGACCACCCCATTAACCCTCTGACCACCCTATTACCCCCCTGACCACCCCATTAACCCTGTGACCACCCCATTAACCCTGTGACCACCCCATTATCCCCCCTGACCACCCCAGTGCCCTCCAGCCCCCCTCCAATAGCCCCACATCCTTCTATGCTGGGTTCCCCAGTCCTGAACTGTCCATGCACCTGTGGGCTCCCATTGCAGAACCACACAGCACTGAGCCCTCCATGCCCCCCCTGAGCCTCCCCCTCCCCATTTTACTTGTCCCCCCCCCCCAGGAGGTCCTGGCTCATTACTCCCACCGCGCATTGGACGACGACATCCGGCAGCAGATGGCGATGGACTGGGTGAGCAGGGAGCAGAGCAGCCCCGGGGCTTTATCCAGGGAGTTGGCAGCCACCGAGAGGGAGCTGGACGAGGCCAGGCTGGCAGGGAAGGAGCTGCGCTTCCATAAGGAGAGGAAGGACATCCTGCTGCTGGCGGCCGGGCAGCTGGGAAACATGCACCATGCAGGATGCTGAGCTGCAGCGGAGCATCCCCAGCACCATGCAGGGCTGTGCTGCA
>NC_029540.1:352907-380632 GCF_001577835.2 Coturnix japonica
GGGTTAGGGTTAGGGTTGGGGTTAGGTTTAGGGTTGGGGTTGGGGTTGGGGTTAGGGTTAGGGTTAGGGTTGGGGTTGGGGTTGGAGTTGGGGTTGGGGTTAGGGTTGGGGTTAGGGTTGTGTTTGGGGTTAGGGTTATGGTTATTGTTAGGGTTGGGGTTAGGGTTGTGGTTGGGGTTGGTTAGGGTTAGGGTTGGGGTTGGGGTTGGGTTAGGGTTAGGGTTATTGTTAGGGTTGGGGTTGGGGTTAGGGTTAGGGTTAGGGTTAGTTTTAGGGTTAAGGTTAGGGTTAGGTTTAGGGTTGGGGTTAGGGTTGGGGTTAGGGTTGGGGTTGGGGTTAGGGTTGGGGTTATTGTTAGGGTTGGGTTTGGGGTTAGGGTTAGGGTTAGGGTTAGTTTTAGGGTTAAGGTTAGGGTTAGGTTTAGGGTTGGGGTTGGGGTTAGAGTTAGGGTTATGGTTAGGATTATGGTTAGCGTTAGGGTTAGGGTTGGGTTTGAAGTTGGGGTTGGGGTTGAAGTTGGGGTTAGGGTTGGGGTTATGGTTGGAGTTGGTTGTAGGGTTAGGGTTAGGGTTAGGTTTAGGGTCATCCTTCTGCCCACACTGTTTGTAATGCTCCCAGTTATACCATATCCTTGCTGGCCATGATGACACACTGCTCCCTTATGGGCAACCTGAGCCCACCAGGACCCCCAGCTCCTTCCCCTTATTGCTCCAGTTCAGAGCTCAGCCCTCAGTCTCAGCCCTAAGGCTGTTGTTATTCATCTCCAGGTTTAAAGCTCTATGTTTGCTCTCATTCAACCCCATTGATTTCCTCTTTACCCAACTCTTTGCTCTGTCATGTCTTGTTGAATGGCAGCACAGCCTTTCAGGTATGTCAGATGAAGCCTTTCCCCCCTTATATCACCATTATACAAACCCCATAACCCTCCTTTCACTACCTCCCCTGCAATGCTTTGCTCCAGGATCACCATCCCCAAAGCAGCCTTTGCTCCCATTAATCACAGTAAGAAGCGCAGTTGGGATTAGCTTCTATTTCCAGCCACGGAGCTAAAAAGGGGCTGAGCAAACAGAGGGTCGTGCTGCAATGTTCCTATTTATATGGGGATGGATCAGTGCGTAAATCCTGCCTTTCACCTCCAATTAAGCAGCTCCCCTTTTCTCCATCAGGTTTTAGTCCTGCTATTCAAACTGATGCCTTGCTTAGGAGCTAATGGGGGTGTGCATGGCAAACTGCATTGCTTGGCCTGCACAAATTGCAACTAAATAAGCCTTAAGTGTATCTTCTCATTGCCCCTAAAGGAATGCAAATGTCTTGTTCTTTGTCCACCTTAAGGCATCAGCTGCTGAGCTGGAGCCCAATGTAAGGGATGTGGGCACAAACCTTGTGCTTCCAATGCATTCAGCCATAGGAAAAGGCACATTGGGTTGGTTCTGCTGCTGGAACCTGGCCCTGGTTTCACGTTCCTATAGAATAATTGGTATCTTCACTAAAATCCTCCTTATCTCAGTGATAACGACTCCATCCCTGTTGCTATTCAGTGCAGTAACAGCTTCGAGGCCGATCTGGGTACCTAAGTTTAGACAGGATTGTCCTGGGATTACAGCACTGTCTATTAGAAGATATCAATCAGTTTTTATCTTCATTAGTTCAAGGCTGAAGGCATGGACACCACACATAACCCCATAGCAGAGCATTCCTTCCCTCTGCAACCTTTGGTATCTCACGTCTTTAAAGTTCTGTTTCATTCTTAATATAGGAAAATAGGAATCTATTTGCATCACAATCCCTGTCCTGTAAATACAAGCATCTCTTTTGACTTGGGAATCATATCTGTATCTATTCAGCTCTGGCCTGTGGTTTCCTATTGCCCTTGGAAAATAAGTGTAATTAATTATGATGGTTTATTTCACCTCGTTATTTGTTCATAATCTTGTTGTGCTTCTGCTTTTAATAGTGATACGGGGGTGGGAACAGAACAAAATGACCATAGGTGCTTTTGGGTCCAAAAGCGAATCCAAATCCTGTTGGAAAGGCCACATATACATCAATTATATGGAGTTAATTGGTTGCTCCATGCAATATGTGAAAAGCTCCAGTGAGTTTTAAGGCAAGAAAAGCTCTTCCAAGTGAGTTTTAAAGCTCTTTTCATCACCTTGAAGATGTCTCAAGTCAATCCAAAGCCAAACTGGTCAAGGCCAAGTGAAGCTGAAAGGACTTTGTGTCCCAAATCCTTGTGCTCTCTGTTGTCATATGTTTCTGTTTGCTGCTGAAATGAATGCTATCCCATGTCTTGAGCTCACTTCTCCAGTCTTGGCAATGCTCACCATCTGTTCCTCCGCCTTTATCCTCGCCGACTCCAATCCTTTATCCTCTTTATGGCACTCTACTGCTTTATCCCAACGTCCCCCAGCAAATCCAGGCGAGTCATTGCACTCAGTCAGGGCCTGGCTTTAATCCCCCTTTATATCTGTGATGCAAAGCGTTGTAGAGGTGCTTGTCATTTAGCTTTGCTTTGGGACCCTGTGCTGTTCTGAACACACTGGTTATTTCTTGTGCTGATGATCAATGTCTGAAGCTCCAGAAGCAGAAAACCTCCTTGTTTTGCTCATTGAGAGATGATGCTTCTTGTTACCAAATGAATAAGGATCATTATTGCAGAGCTGGGAGAGTTTGGAAGCTCAGAACCTTGGAAGCTCAGAAGCCTGGGAGTCTTAGAGGCTGCTCCCAATGCATTGAGGGACAAGGAAGGGTGTTAGCTGGCAAATTATGGGGGCTCAATGGGCTCAGACAAGCTGGTGCAGTGTCACTATACAATCCCATACAACATATGGGCCTCTCCTTCAGGCCAGCTCCTGCTCAGCTCTTGGGCTGTCCAGCAGGGGCTGTAGTTGGGTCAGAAGTCCAGTGGGCTGCTGTCTCTATGGCTGTACCCCTGCTTGGTTTTGGCTATGGAAGCCTCATTCCTTTCCATCTGTAGCACTTCCAGAGGCAAATTCATTGATAAAGTCAATTATCCCAGGTGTGGAAACTGAAGGATTCGAATTAAAACTGTCAGAAAAGAGGTAAGATTTCATTCCCATGCCTTGCTGACCCATCACCATCACTGCAAGAAGCTGAAAAGAGAAGGAGGATATGACACAAAGCCTGCACAAGCAGCAGGACTTGAAGCCACACCATTGCTATTGATTGCAGGGAAATGAGGGGCACTCAGATCTCTGCTATGAACGAACACTGCAATAGGGATAAAGGGGGGGGGGGATGGGGAAGGATCCTGGGGGTCCAGGACTCCATAGCACAGTGTGTTCTTTCTTTTCTGTGCCCGACACACACGATAAACAATCCTTTTGTGAGAGACATAAACAACGTTGGGTTGCTGGTGGTGAACAAAGGCTGCGATTCAGCCTTGGGATCAGCTGAATTGCTGCACATGATGAGCCCTGTGTGTGTGTGTGGGGGGGGTTCTCCAGCCCCCATCCTCACTCACCTCCTCCATTATGCTGCACCAGGAATAGATGTATGGAAAGACACCAAACCAAAGCTGCAAAACCAAATGGAAGATCATGAATCAAGGCAGAAATGGAGAGTGCAAATGGCCACCAAACCCTTTAATTCAGCTCTATGAAGACACAACCACCTGGCTCAGAACAGCAGCCGCCAAGGGCACATTGTCAACGTGCTTCTCCCTTTGGGCTGCCAGCACCCACAGCACAGGGAATGTGAAGCACTTGGCAATAGGGTTGTGTGTGCTGCCTGCCCAGCACCAGGCCCCGACCCACTCAGTGCTGTGCTGTCCCCATAGCACACCCAAGAATGGGGTTGGGGCCTTCAGTGCTGTTGGATGCCCTGGCAGTCATAGGAACCTCCTGGAGAAGCAGAATGGAGAGGAGCTCCATGCCAGAATTGTGGGCTCTAATGGGGCTACAGGCCCCACACAGGCCCTATATAGGGGTACAGGCCCCTCATAGGCTCTATATAGGGATACAGGTCCCACACAGGCTTGATAAAGGGGTATAGTCCCACACAGACCCTATATAGGGGTACAGGTCCCACACAAGCTCTATATAGGGTTACAGATCCCATACAGGCTCTATATAGGGTTACAGTCCCCACACAGGCTCTATATAGGGGTACAGGTCCCACACAGGCTTGATAAAGGGGTATAGTCCCACACAGGCCCTATATATAGGTGCAGATCCTACACAGGCTCTATATAGGGATACAGGCCCCTCATAGGCTCTATATAGGGTTATAGTCTCCACACAGGCCCTATACAGGGGTACAGGCCCCATACAAGCTCTATATAGGGCTATAGGCCCCTCATAGGCTCTATATAGGGTTACAGTCCCCACACAGGTTCTATATAGGGGTACAGGCCCCTCATAGGCCCTATACAGGGGTACAAGCCCCATACAGGCTCTATATAGGGTTATAGTCCCCACACAGGCTCTATATTGGGGTCATAGGTCCCTCACAGGCTCTATATAGGGGTACAAGCCCCATACAGGCTCTATATAGGGGTTCAGGCCCCAAACAGGCTCTATATAGGGTTACAGACCCCTCATAGGCTCTATATAGGGCTACAGGTCCCATACAGGCTCTATATAGGGCTACACGTCCCATACAGGCTCTATATAGGGGTTCAGGCCCCAAACAGGCTCTATATAGGGTTACAGACCCCTCATAGGCTCTATATAGGGCTACAGGTCCCACACAGGCTCTATATAGGGCTACAGGTCCCATACAGGGGATATGGGCCCCATGATGAGCACACTGAGCCCACTCGGGCCTTGTATGGTCCCCACGGGTCCTACCCACTCACACAGCCCCCATAGGGCAGACACAGACCCTATAATGAACACAGACCCCACACAACCACCCCAAATCCCCTTCCCCTCACGCATGCGCAGTGCGGCCGAGGCGGGGCCTTATCGAGCCGCCATTGGCCCAGCGCTGCCCGGCGGGGCGGCTGTGTGCTCACCTAAAAACGTTCCGGGTGGAAACGTGGGCGGCCCAGAGTTCCGGGCGGGTGGAGACGGCAGCGACACCACCGAGCTCCGTTCCCCCTCCCCTTTTTCTTCCCCCCCCTTTCCCCGTCCCCTTTTGCCCCACCGGGATCGTGGCCTCGGGTTCGGCGGTCATACAGCACCATGGAGCCGTTAGCAGGTAACATAACCCACATAACCCCGCTGGGGACGCGTTGAGATCGGGAAAGTTTTCTTTGCGACCGGGCCGGGCTTATGGGGGGGGCGGTGAGGGGGGTCTCTGGGTTATAGGGACCCCCCATAGATCCCCACCCCATCATAGGACATGGGGGGGGTCAACCCGGGGCCGTTAGGAACCGACCCCCCCCCCCCATGGGGGGGCATGGCGGTGGGGGCGGCCCCATAGAACCGGGATGGGTGCGGGCGGTGCCGTGTCCTGTCCCATAGAACGGGGATCTATTGCTTTACTTCGGTCCCGACATGGGAAGATCCCGATATGGGAAGATCCTGACATAGGAAGATAGATCCCGACATGGGAAGGAAGATCCCGACATGGAAAGATCCCGAGATGGAGAGATAAGATCCCGACATGGAAAGATAAGATCCCGACATGGAAAGATAAGATCCCGACATGGAAAGATAGATCCCGACATAGAAAGATCCCGACATAGAAAGATAGATCCTGACATGGAAGGATCCCAACATGGGAAGGTCCCGGCATGGGATGGGAAGATCCCGACATAGAAAGATCCCGACATGGGAAGATAAGATCCCAACATGGGAAGGAAGATCCCGACATGAGAAGGAAGATCCTGACATGGGAAGATCCTGACATAGGAAGATAGATCCCGACGTGGAAAGATAAGATCCCAACATGGGAAGATAGATCCCGACAAGGGAAGATCCCGACATGGAAAGCCGCTCAGCTCTGCCATCGCCAAACCCTCTGGGCCTAAAGGGTGGACCCTATAGTGGGGTGATGGCCATGGAGCTTTTAGCTGTGGAGCTTTCAGCCCTGGAGCTCAGGTTGAGAACCGCCTTCATTCTGCCCCGGTACCCATAGGGATCCCAAATGGGATTGCTGTGATAGGACCTTAACCCCAAAGGGTGCTATTTGTATGGGTATGGATGGCACTGAGTGTCTGCCTGCACACTGGGTGTGATGTTCAGCCTCGTATCATAGGGCAGGTTATAATAATAATGGTGATATTTCCAGTTGGAAAAGTCCAAACAGTGGCTGGAGTTGTTTGCATCGCGTTGCTGACAGTGCTGGATTTCTTCTATCTGAGCCCAGTGTGTGTTCACAGCTCTCAGTATGGCTGGGTGTGCTTTCTGTTGTCTATTTGAGCTCAGGATGCCAGGCTTTGGGCTCCTGAAGTTGTGCTTTAAGTTCCATACACCAGGCTTTGAGATCCTTAAAGCCAGGCTTTGGGGCTCCTGAAGTTGTGCTTTAAGTTCCATACACCAGGCTTTGGGGCTCCTGAAGCCAGGCTTTAAGTTCCTTTGTGCTTTAAGTTCCATACACCAGGCTTTGAG
The DNA here is from genome assembly GCF_001577835.2 of Coturnix japonica. Taxonomy (NCBI): domain Eukaryota; kingdom Metazoa; phylum Chordata; class Aves; order Galliformes; family Phasianidae; genus Coturnix; species Coturnix japonica. The sequence goes on from NC_029540.1 coordinate 359,426, forward strand.
CATCTTGAAGCCAGGCTTTGGGCTCCTGAAGTTGTGCTTTAAGTTCCTTTGTGCTTTAAGTTCCATACATAAAGCTTTGAGCTCCTTGAAGCCAGGCTTTGGGGCTCCTGAAGCTGTGCTTTAAGTTCCTTTAAGCTCCTTGAAGCCAAACTTTGGGTTCCCAGCACTTGGTTTGTGTTGTCTCATGTCTCATGCTGACCTCAGGATAACATCATGCCATAGTGTGAAATGCTGATAGCAAAGCTCGGTGGGATTTCACGCTTCTTAAGGAGAAGCTGTTTAAAACCCAGCACTAATTGTAGGGCCAGGATCATAGAATTGTAAGGCCTGGGTTAAAAAAGGACCTCAAAGATCATCTGGTTTCAACCAAGAGCCTGGTTCTGGGCTGGAAATAGTTATGGCCTGATTTTAGCAGGTGCATTTGTCTCAGGCTGAGTTTCTATGTGTTTATTTTAGGTATGTGTTTGGTTAACATGGGAAGGGAGTTAGGATGGGTCATCACGGAGCAGCTCTGTGTTAAGGCACCTGGGGTGTGAGCCCTTGCTTTGCTTCGAGGGCTGTTTGGAAATAGAAAGTCTTTGGTTTAGGATTTAACCTGGTAAGTACAAGCCCCCTTTAAAGAGGAATGGATGCAGATTAATGCTGTGCAGGTAACGGATCTGTTCTGTCTGTGTTTAAAGCTGACATCCACGTGGCTTTGAGGCTCCGTCCCGCTGCTTGCAGGCATGTTCTGCAGCTTTAGAATCATCTGAATGTTGAAATGAGTCCGGCTGGATTTAGAGCAAAGGAACCCACGAAAACAGGGTCAAGCTCTCTCCGAAGAGAAGCTAACTGTATAAAAACAGTTGCAATGAAGGTTTGTCGAGTGCGACTCTTGCTTCACTGCTGCTGCTTTCCTCGTGCTCTGAATTCCTTGAGCAACAGCATATAGTGGTTCTTTAAGGCAGCTTTTCCCTGTGTGATGTCCTGGAGCAGCACAAATTGGGCCAGAGATCTGCAGTCCCACAGGGGCTTCCAAGTCTCCATCTTTATAATGCAAGAAATCTGGGTTCAGACGTGGCTGTGCCCAGCAGATAGTGCAGTGCTGCACCCACCCCAACCCCAGCCTGCCCTTCACATCTCAAAACCAAACATCTGTGTTAGTTTTGCTTTGCTTTCCATCTCTCCTGCTTGGAGCACAGCCATGCCAGTAGCTTATTTTGCTGGTAGCTGTTCTGATAAGGTTTAGTGAGTAAAAAGAAGGGGTTGGTCAGCACAAGTGTGGGCTCCTTGAGACACCAAAGTCCTGCCCTGCTTGCCTTGGGTTGCATCATGAGCCTTTCCCATGGGCAAAGCTTGCAGCCAGTCCTGCAGAGGGGAAAGCAACAGGCTGCATTGTGTTCTATGTTAAAGCTGAGTGCTGCTCCATGCAGCTTGGGGCTGGTTTTGGCTTTAAGATCCCAGAGTTCAGACATCTTCCCTGTGCATGTACAATTGGAGGCTCTGCAGGCTTTCACCCCTCACACAGACCATCATCTTCCTTATTTCCCTTGCTGTCTATCATGGTCTTGCTTTGGAAAGGTTCAAGTAGAAGCAAACACGGTCACGTTTTTGCACGTGGTTGTTTCCCTGCCTGGAAGAACAAAGGTCTGATCCAGCTTTAGGTGCAGCCCGTCCTGGCTGTGGTTTGGGATTGCATGGCTTTCACTCTCTGTTTTTTTTCTTATGGGTGTGGTGACTGAGTGAGAAATGCTGTTTGGAGCTTATTATAGTTCCATGCTGCTTGTGACTCACGGTGTAATCACACCATCACATCACTGCCCTGGAAGCAGGGCTATGTTCAGACCCTGCCATGTATTGGGCAGAGCAAAGCAGGAGAAGCAGAGGAACCTACAGGTGAAGTGCTAATGGAGTGCTATGTGCAAGGATTTAATGCTGCATTCAAGCAACAGGCCCTATATCCCTATCCCATACATTGGCTGCTGCTTCCCAAAGGTCCTGCCCTGCTCAGCCCACCCTTGCTCTCTCTCTGTTACTCATTTCCCTCCTCATTAAGGAGGGAATGGCCTTAAAGGCTTTGTGCTGTTCGTGCACCCCAACCTTAAGAAAGCAGAGTTCAGAAACAAGGCTGGGGAGCAGCCACCCAACCTAAATTCAGCTTAAAACCCAAATAGGTGCATTGCAAAGGGAGCGTTCAGATGCATTCGATGCTGATATTCATCTTCGGTCTCTGCTGTCTTTTATGATGTTGATTTAAAAGCGAAAGGCAGAGTGAAGTAGATTTGCTTTTGACGCAAAAGGAAACGTTTTTCCTTGGGCTGGAACTGTAAGGTTTCCTAATATAGTTTTGGTTACTGTGTCCTGCCCTGAGCGAGCAGGAAATACTCAAAATCCCAATGGAAGACACCTGTTTCTTGCTTTGCTTTGAGGTTTGGACCCACATATAGAGCATCTCCATGTGCCCAGAGCTCTGGGTGGTGCCTGGCTGTGGTTTGGTTGCTGTGTGGGCCCATCTGTGGGCACTGCTGCATTTCATTTCTTGTTCTATTCATTCTTTTGCACTGGAAGTGAAGATTTCATGCCATGTCTGGATAGGGTTGGCCTTTGGAGAGCTTATAGCGTAGGGGTTCAGGTCCCACGTAGGCTCTATATAGGGGTACAGGCCCCACACAGGCTCTGTATAGGGGTACAGGCTCTATATAGGGGAGCAGGTCACATGCAAGCTCTATATAGGGGTACAGGTCCCACGTAGGCTCTACATAGGGGTACAGGTCCCACGTAGGCTCTACATAGGGGTACAGGTCCCACGTAGGCTCTATATAGGGGTACAGGCTCTATATAGGGTTACAGGTCCCACACAGGCTCTGTATAGGGGTACAGGCTCTATATAGGGTTACAGCTCCCACGCAGGCTCTATATAGGGGTACAGGTCCCTCACAGGCTCTATATAGGGGTACAGGCTCTATATAGGGTTACAGGTCCCACGTAGGCTCTACATAGGGGTACAGGTCCCACGTAGGCTCTGTATAGGGGTACAGGCTCTATATAGGGTTACAGGTCCCATGTAGGCTCTACATAGGGGTTCAGGCCCCACACTGCCTCTATATAGGGGTACAGGCTCTATATAGGGTTACAGGTCCCACGTAGGCTCTATATAGGGGTACAGGCCCCACACAGCCTCTATATAGGGGTACAGGCTCTATATAGGGGTACAGGCTCTGTATAGGGTTCCAGGTCCCACGCAGGCTCTATATAGGGGTACAGGCCCCACACAGGCTCTGTATAGGGGTACAGGCTGTATATAGGGGTACAGGCTCTATATAGGGTTCCAGGTCCCACGTAGGCTCTACATAGGGGTTCAGGCCCCACACAGGCTCTGTATAGGGGTACAGGCTCTATATAGGGGTACAGGCTCTATATAGGGTTCCAGGTCCCACGTAGGCTCTACATAGGGGTTCAGGCCCCACATAGCCTCTATATAGGGGTACAGGCTCTATATAGGGTTCCAGGTCCCACATAGGCTCTACATAGGGGTACAGGCCCCTCACAGGCTCCATTTAGGGCTACAGGTCCTATGCAGGGTATAAGGCCCCACTCAGGCCTTGTATTCAAGCTGATTTAGGACGGCTCTAAAACGCTGCTGGTTCAGAAGGTTTGAGCAGCACACAGTTGTGTCCCGTGCTTTCCTCTGGTGTTTGCACGTAGCTGATAAAGCAGCTGGCACGAGTTGACCGAAGTGATTCGGTGCCAAGCAGTGACGGCGAGGTGACGAGGGGAATTAATCAGTGTTCAGGCTGTGGGTGTGAAGTCTGAGTTTGTCTGCAGGAGGAAATAGGGGTTTTCTCATCTCTGACGTGAGCCCAACGCCGAGGGCTCGATGCTTTCCTAACAGAGAACCACACTTGTGAAGTGTGATGGTGTGACAGCAAAGCAGGGGGAGATGCTTCCAGCAGCATTGAATTCAGCCATCCTTTCTGAATGGGACAACAGAGAGCAGTGAATCAGGCTTAAAACCATTCCATGCAGCACCTCTGTGTTGGATGCTTTGGCCCCAAATGCCCATTGACCCTTCCTGTTATTGCTGTAATTGATTGAAGCATCCTCATGTTGGATGAGGGGGGGGTGGGTTGATCTTTCAGGAGCCTTTTAGCATCGTTTGGAGCCCACATTACTGAAGGAAAGCATAAGAAGAACTCCATTACACCCTGAAGAACTGCATTACACCCTGAAGAACTGCATTACACCCTGAAGAACTGCATTACACCTCGGGTTGTTTGCTGATGTAAATCTTCAATACGGGGTGGGAAGCCCCAAATAGTTGAAATTGGGTTAATGCACTTCTAAAATAGGATCTTAAAGGGATGCTTTTGACTAATCCTGTTGTGTTTAAGCCCAGGTTCATACAGGAATCTGCCTTCATGGAGGAGCTTGGTGCTGGTGCTGCTCACCCTGCATGTGTTGCTTGCAGCTCTGGACACCAATATCAGAGGTTCCTATTTCTACACATCTTCCTAGAAAGCAGCTGGTGTGAGCAATCCTTCCCTGCTTCAGGCAAGGTCAATGGTGGCTGTTTAACTGGGGTTAAACCCGAGCTCTGATCCCTGTGGTTTGAATGGGGGGGTTGCAGAGGACGGTGATGGTGACACACCTGGGGTTATATTGCCTCATAAACCTTATTTCAAGGAGAAATGACTGCAGGCAGTGCTAAATGCACACGTTTCAACCCGAGGTGATCCAGCTGCGAATGGCTTTAGCATCACAGCATCGTTAGGCTGTTATTAGATGGAAGCAGAGTGAAATCCCAATGGGATCCTTTCCTTTGAGCTGGGTGCACCATGGCTGTGCTTTGGGTTTCTCCCTATTGAGGTGCTGTGGGTTATGGGGCCATCCATAGCTGAGCAATGAATTGCTGCTGTAACACAGGCTGTGTGTACCCCAGCCCTGCAGGCATTCAAGGCCAGGCTTAATATGGCTCTGTGCTGCTGGTTAATGACCCTACACACATCAAGAGGTTGAAACCAGGTGATGATTATGGTCCTTTTTCAACCCAGGCCATTCTGTGATTCTATGATTCTTCCATAGCAGAAGTTTGGTGTTTCTGGTTCCACCTTTGGGTGTTGCTGTGCTGCAAGTGGGAGCAGCAAACCTGAGCAAGTTGGCTGAAGTCCTGCTTGAATTCCTTTAGCAAACGTGTTGTTCCTATAGAAAAAAAGGAGGATGGGAAGCAATAGGAACGTGTGCCACGTGTGAGCTGCCCAGAGCTGTTAGCTGAGTCCTTTATCTTTATGGCCTTTGGAGGGAGACCTGGGAAGTATGAATGGAGCGCGAGGGCTACAAGCATTTGGGATGGGGGAGAGGTTTGGCTGCGTGAAGCACTGATTCCAGTTTTATCTGGCATATCTGAGGTCTGAGAGATGCCAGCAAACACCTCGAATGTAGGGGGGGGTTGTAATTAGGAAGCACGAGGAGTGAACAGCCCGATGCCTGCTCTGGTTTCACATAGCTCAGGGCTTGCATCACAGTACAAGAGGAATTTGGAACAGACCAGGACATTGTGGTCTCTAAAGTGAGGAGTCACACACAGCTCAAAGAGGATCTTGACCCCATGGTGGTACAGGGCTCTGTCTGTGTGTGCCTCATGGTGTTGAGCTGATGTTGGGCTGAGGTTTGCTTTCCTTTGGAGCTTTATGGGCCATTCTGGTGCTTTCTGCTTGTTTTTAAAGGTGAGCTTTGGTGTGCAACGCTTTGCTTTGGTCCTATGTGAGCTGCACTGGGGCTGGGGAGCCAATTGTAATCAGCAAAGGCAGGGGGCCATCCCAGCTGAGCACTTTGGGCTTGTTGTGCTGTGGAATATCAATGGAAAAGCCATATAATTATAATGGGAGCCTGTGATTAGGGGTGGCTGAGTTGAAAGCTCCCAGTGGATTTAATGCTCCATGGTCTCTGGTGGAGGGCAGCTTCTTAGCAGGCTGTTGTAAGGTGAATAATCCTCATGTCAGGTGTTGGATCCGAGTGCTCGGCCTCCCACCGGCTCAAAGGTTTGAGATGTGATTTGCAGAGGTGGAAGCATGGAAGATAAAATATAAAGGCAATTAAATGCGAAGGGAAAGTTGAAGGTATCTTCCCAGCCTGCTGGATAGGAGCCTGTTTGCGTGGCTTTGAGGGTGGCGTTAGAACGCAGTAAAATAATGCTATTCTAATTAATTAATGCTGTTCTAATTAAGAGAACACCACAGATTTCAGGAGGAAATGAATAACTCTTGTCATGTTTGGACACAGGCACTGCAGGGTCCTGGGGGCAGCTGGGGTCTGTGTCAGCACAGACGTAAGAGCAGCAATGTGACAGTGACCTCTTGTCTCTGGTGCTTTAATACCCATGATCTTATCATTAAAGGATAAGGAGATGACAACATCACACGAAGCAAGCTGGAAAGCAGCAGCAGAACCACTCAGCTGTGATAGCAGCTAGGAACCCAAGACAGAGAGCAGAAGAGTTCTGAATTCAACTGGGTTAAATCCCATCCAAGTGAGTGTTTCCATAGTTCAAGGCAGAGCGAGGTTTGACTGCCTGGATGCAATAACAATGTGCAATTGTAAGCCTCACAGCAGTGTTCTTATTCAAATCTCAATCTTTGCACACATTTCATTGTGAATGAGGCACTCTTCTTTCCCAGTCATCTGTTCTGGTCCTTTATGTCAATGTTCTGGGTAGGATACGAAACCTCATTGGTGTGAAGCCAAGCCTGGATATGAGTCCTCTATGGCAGAGGCTTTGCATCCCCATCTCTGGGGGTGATGCTGCCAATGGCTGCATTGCAAAGAAATGGAGCTGCCTGGATTTAAGAGAAGCTTTTTGAGGTGAGGGTGATGCTTAACTGCTGAGCCAGGTGCTGGTTTGTTCTTGGAGCTGTTATAAATGTGAATGTCTGCCACTATCCCAGCACGCTGCCAACATACTACAGGTACGTAGCCCGTGGGCTGTGTGTAATAGGCCACAGCTTTGCTCCCCGAAAGCTGTTTACAAAGCACTCACCCTAAGGTGCCTGCATGAGTGGCAGCTGTGATTGCTTTAGCCCAGCTCTGATCCTGCCCTGTTTGGGTTGCAATGTGATGTCAGTGCTAAAAGCAGTGAGAAATTCTCCTGCTTGTAGCCCAAAAAGTGAAGCTGGGGGGCATAGCCAGGATGGGGCTGTGTGCTGGGATAGGGGTGCATTCATCCACCTTTGGGGGGTCTGCCCATGTCCAGATGTAGCTCTGATGGGGAAATGAGGGGTTTCCAAAAGGTTTGTGCTGTTCTGGTTGTGTGCTAGAGGGAAAGTGGTGTCTGTGGGGCTGGGTTGGTGGGTCTCTATGGGGCTGGGGTGGTTGGTGTCTGTGCATTGGGCCATAGGAAAGCTGGGATCCCAAGGAGAGATTAAAACATGAATTCTCAGGCTTTAATTTGTTTAATTCCCACTTGTGTGTCCTGCAAAGGTCTGTCAGCATCATAGAGATCATACAGTAAAGCTCGCTGCCAGATTCCATCCAGCACTGGAAGCTGTTGGTTTTAACAGGGTGGTAAATGCATCTGTGTGTATTCCTGGGGGGGTTTTTGGTGTGCTGACACCTGGAACACTTTGGGTTTTTTTTTGCAGGGCAACACTCTGTGATCCTCTAACACTTGTGGTTGCAAATGTCTTTGGGCTTCGTTTCCTACCTGGTGCAGCAGGAGGGATGGGCACAGTGTGGTTCCTATCCTTATAGCAGGCTCTGAGGCTGAAGGAGGAGGAAGAGGAGGAGGACAGGGCTGCACATTGTGCTCCCTATGCAGCCACATCTCAGCATCCTGCCCAGTGCCCAGAGCGATGCCAAAAGCAGAAGGGAGGCAGCTCACTATGAGCAAAGTAATCAATAACAGCACAAGGGGGGGAGAAGGTGGATGAACCCTATTGATAAATCTCCGGCAGTTCATCACTGTGTCGTTGGACCTGGAGTTTTTCCATCTGTGTTTTGCCTTGCAATGTGGAGATGCTGACATATTTGTGCACGAGGGAGTTTGCTAAAGGAGCTGCAAACGCTGCCAGTCAGCAGGCGTGGGCTGCGCTGCTGCGCTGCTGCTCTTTTTCCTTCTGCTTTCCAAAAGTCCTCTTTGCTTTTTAAGTCTTGAACCCGCCACAAGGGAGTTGTTACCTTTTGCTCTGCTGATATTGAGTCTTCACTGAGGGGCAGCCCCACTCATTGCTCCCATAGATCTCCCCATTGGTTGGGGGATGTGGCTGGTGTGGGTGGGGGGATCCTCTCCATCATCAGAATGAACTTGGTTTTAGGATGTTTCCCCTCCTCTCCATGCATTGATGGCTCTGTCTACCCACCTTACATGCTTTATTCCCCCTCTTAGTACCAAATCTCAGCATAGGAGGAGTTTTCCAGCAGGTTGTATTAGCAGACAGGCTTTTTCTTTGCTTCTTTTATAACCCTTTAACAACAAAAGGCTTCAAGAGCCTTTGCCCGGTCCAAGCTGCTCCGGAGCTGCTTTCTGTTTCTACCCCTGAGGAATGCAGTAAATCAGGATCTGAATGCACAACAAGAGCACACACCTACATGTGGCTTTGTGAATCTTCGGACCTGTTGGAACGGAAGGGTTTGCACAATGCATCTTTGCACTGGTCAGTTTAGTTCCTTTATGGATAGATGAGCTGTTGGAGGGCTCTGTGTTGGCTTCGGAGGTGTTTTGGTGATGACTTGGGGCAGGAAGAGCTCTCATGGGATACAGCTGGAGCTGCTGAGCTGCTTTGCATTTCACTCTAACTGAATCACACCGCTGCAAGGTGGAGCTGAAGGGCCCTTCAAGCAAGCAAGGCTTTAGCAAAGGGTGCTAGCTGAAATGAAGAGCACTGAGCTCCCTCTTCCTGCAGTGGTGCAGTTCTGTTGCCTATGGTAAACTCCATTCAAAGGAACATCTCATTACAGCCTTTAGCCCTGGGAAGGGCTGCAGCTCTCAATGCAGGTGGGCAAGGGAAAAGAGCTTTGTGTTTTCTGCTACCAAACAAACTCTTTTCTTCTCCCAACTCTTTGCCTGCGATACTTTGCAACGAGGAGCTGCCCTGAGTCGCTTTGAGATGAGAGTTATTCACCTTAAAGCTGCTCAGCCTGGACACAGAGCATCACTCCAACTGGGCATGGAGCAGCAGAGCTTCACTCCAAGTTATTGATCCATTATCAGCATTCCTAGAGCAATATTAGCTGTATATAGAAGGCTTGGGGGGCAGCTGCCATCGGATAGTTCTCAGCCAGCCCCGAGCTGCCTCTCCAGCCTAATTATTTTATAGTCTGTAATGCGATCTGAGCACTTTGTTGGTCTCATTTCTAGATTGAGGTGTTGATCCGGGAGCTGCAGACCCCAGCTGCTGGGAGGAATCCATGAGCACACACAACCTTGGATATGGACATCGTCCTGTCGGATTTTGTTCGCTCGACAGGGGCAGAGCCAGGACTGGCCAGAGATTTGCTGGAAGGTACGTACAGCTGGGGATGGGAGCAGGGAGGGGGTTTGATGTGGGTTGAGTGCTTGCATGAAGGCTGGGGAGGAGCTGTAAGGATGGGGATTGACATCTTACCGGTGCCATCAGCAGAGATGGAAGTGAAATTCTGCCCTGGTTTCTTGTTACTCAGCCATCAGGTAATGAATTTCAAATGTTTAGAAGGAGAATGAATCGAACAGGAGCTGAGCGATGCTTCATTCAGCTTCTGTTCCTGCTGCTGCCATCAGTGCTAGTAAAAACTTGGGGGGTTTTGCTCGTCAGCAGCACTATCACTGCTAGCGAGGCTGTTTTCAGAGCAGCAAGGAGGTAATTATATAGGCAAAGCTGTACTTTTACTGGTCTATCTCGTTCTGCTTGTGAAGGTGGTGTGATTATACCAGTATAAGTTGCTGTTTTGCTGCTATCTGGCCACTGACCTCTCCTGTGGTGGGTATCATGGGGCTCTGGCTATCAGCAGGGTCAGTCTGTTGAGGTGTCAGAAAGCAGCTTGCTCCTTAATGACCGTGTTCAGTTTCCAGGCTGTAGATAATTGGCTTTTTCACCTTGTAGCTATAGGCAAAAGCAAGGAGAGGCCGCCAGGTCTGGATTGTTTTGGGGCTGTAAGCTTTCTTGCAAGCATTGCCTTTGGGTTTGTGTTGACGAAAGGATGGTGAGTAAATGTTGGCCCATGCTATAATGCTGGAGGACAGAAACATTGCATTAGAAGCAGAGGGAACTATAGCTGGCAGTTTGTCTGTACTAAATGCAATTATATGATTCAAGACCATGCTCGAGCTTTACCATCACCCTCCCATCCTTGGAATAAAGGTGATGGTGCAAGTTTGGCTTTGCTTCAGAAGGAAACTTGGTTCTTCCTTCTGCCAGGGGCTCAATTTCATCACACAGCGGCATCTCCACAAGTGGAAACAAGGGAAAGCAGGGATTTTTCTATCGTTTCTTATATGGTTTCCATTTCTGGAAGCAGCTGCTGGTAAATACAGCTGTGCTGGGTCAGTATTAGGGCATCCTCTTGTTGCTCTTGGGTTGAAGCAGGTAATGATGTGCCAACAGCTTAACCTGGTGGGTCACTCTCATTCCTCCATACCAAATTGTTGGTTCATTTGTAGAGTGAAACAAGGGGTAAAAAAAGGCCTCGAAAGGTAAACCTTAAAATAACTTGAAGTCGGTCATTAAACACTTCAAATTACATCTCTCAGAAGAATTTGAATGCTTAAAAAGCATATTTCCGTTTGGGAAATAGACATAATGCTTCTCATATTATCCGTGAGCTATCATATGAACCAATTGGCAGCTTATGTAGCTTTCCTGTAGTGGAGTTACTATATATAAAGTTGGCTTTCTTTCTACAGTGTCTGCTAAGTTGCTAATTTAAGAGCTTAGGCTAACAGTGTTCATAAAAATCACCATTTTCTCTAATGTAAGCCATATGGTAGACTTTTTTTTGCTATATATTCTCGCCTGTGGAAGACAGTGGCTTCTAAAAGGTCAATTTATTGCATGCTGGAGGACTTTGGTGTATTAACACGTGCTCTTTCAGCTGGCTGGGTAGTGTTAGAAGGAAGGGGAAATGCTTTAAGGGTTCCCTCAACTCTGAGTTCAATCTGTTTTGATGAATAATTTATCTGGCTGGTAATGGCTGCAGCCTGTTGGAAGGTGATGGAGCTGCTGCCTTGCTTTTATCTTTTGGGTGTCAGCTGAGCCTGTTAAAAACCCACTTTCAGAGCATGGAAAAGGTTCTGTTTAAAAACCATCAGCTTGTAAAGTCCGGCTTCACTGTGCTTTGTTACTCCAGTGTTATCCTACAGTAACGTGAGGGATGAGAGCTGTTCAACTCGGTCAGCAAAGAAGTGGTGTCTGCATCACAATGGATTATCTTCACTGCATTGGGGAGGCTTAGAAAACAAAGCTCTGGCTCTGACCTGAAGCAATTGGCTTGCCTACATGCTGCTGGACATAACACAGCCTGACCTTCCATTTCCCTTTCCTAAGGGCAAAATGCTGTTTGTTTGTCTTCAGTCCCGTGCTCTGTGTGCTGTTATGGTGACCCTGCCCTTAGTTTTACAGCCAGAAATGTAGATCTGGCATAACTCACTGCCTTGGGAGGTTCTGGCTCCAGCAACGGGAGCAGCAGCTCCCTCTAAGCCCTGTATCTGCCTATTGCACACTCAGTGCTTCACCTATGTGACCATGGGCAGTAAGCCTGATGTGCTGGGCACTTCATTTAATGCTTACATTGCTTTCAATCCAAATCCCAGGCAGGAATATAGCAGCAGATGGAGTGGACAGCCTATTAGTTTCCAGGTGGGTGCTATAGGAGCTGACTTGTTTCTTTCATATGATGGTGATTGCTTTCAATACCTTCCAATCCAGGTAAAAACTGGGACCTGAGTGCAGCACTGAGTGATTTCGAGCAGCTCCGGCAGGTGCACGCAGGGAATTTGCCTCATTCCTTTAACGAGGGACGAAGCTTCAAACCCCAAGAGAAGGAGACAGCCCGACCTGGGAGACCACCACTGCAGCGACAGGATGATATTGTGCAGGGTAAGAGCCATCAGAAGGACATGTAGAGCAATCATAGGGTTATTCAGGTTGGAAAAGGCCTTAAAGATCATCAGAAAGCCACATGGAGCAATCATAGGGTTACTCAGGTTGGAAAAGACCTTAAAGATCATCCAGTCAGACCCATACTAGCCTAACTGTAACAGCCCTCCTCTAATTCATGGCCCTGAGCATCACATCTAAATGGTTTTTAAAGGCATTCAGGTGATGGTGACTCAACCACCTCCCATTCTAGTGCTTAACAACCCTTTCTATACTGAACCTCTTCCTGATATCCAACCCAAACTTCACCTGGCACAACTTGAAGCCATTTACCCTCATCATGTCACCAGTGTGAAGAGACCAGCCCTGCTCTGCTGGGATTGCAGGGATTGGAAGCCAGCAATGAGATCGTCCCTTAACCTTCTCCAAACCAAACAGCCCCAAGTTCCTTCAGTTTCCTCCTCATAGGGGCACATTGTCCAAGTCTTGTTGCCCTTCTCTGTATGGATACACCCCCAAACCCCATGTCCTTTCTGTATGGATACACCCCCAAACCAAGCACTGTACTCAAGGTAAGACCTGACCAGCACCGAGTACAGGACCAAGAGGACTCCCCTATTCCTGCCTTGTAGATGTTTTTTGGTTGCTGGAAGCTGGAATTGCTATAAAATACAAGCTGAATGCTTGTTGAGCTTCACTGCTTCTGCACCATTCAGGCAGTGTTTTATTTTCCTTCCCCCCCTCCAGAAAAACGCCTGTCTCGAGGCATTTCTCACGCCAGCTCCACCATCGTCTCCTTGGCTCGTTCCCACGTCTCCAGCAACGGCAGCAGCGAGCACCTCTTGGAGATGCCCATCTCCACCTTCCAGCTGCCCGACCTCACCGTGTACGCAGAGGAATTCCGCAGCTTCATCGAGCGAGACCTCATTGAGCAGTCAATGCTGGTGGCGCTGGAACAGGCCGGTAAGGATTGACACCACCCAAATGATTTATTTCCCATGCCAATGCAACACAGAGGTGGCAGTTTGCAGCAGCACCGACTGGAATAGGCTGCAAGGAAGCGAGTGAGGATGTGTATCTGTGATAGGTTCTTGTTGCATCTCTTCTTATATAGCATGGTGCAAGAGTTGAGCAAGAGTCTGCTTTGCTTTGCTTTGCCTGCGGACACAGAATGTCAATGGTGTGTGTTGTCATCGCTCCTGCAGCTGAATGGGAGCACTAAGGGAAAAGAACTAAGTGGTTTTATCTCACCTCATAAGCTCCCCTATGCTCTGTGCCATCAAATCAGCCCTAATATGAGAAGGACAGAGGGGGAAAGAGCAGCAAATGATCATGGATAGATATTAGAAGTGATTACTGATGTCTTTAGGTGGATGATGCAGTTTATATGCTTGCTAATTCAATGCAAGGCAACTTGTCTGCTGGCTTTGTGTGTGCCTGGAGAGGAACCACCTTGTGAGAGCAGATGGGTTTGTTTTCCAACATGCTGTTTTCCTGCTGAATAGTTGCTAAGTGATCTGTAAATAAGATCAGGCTGCTGAATGAATGGGGGACATCCATGCATGCAGGGAGGAGCTTAATATTAGCTGCTGTGTTACCAGGATGGTTATGGCTGGGGAAGGGTGGGGGGCACCGAGCAGGAGCCTTTATATCTCCTTTTACTTCTATCATAGCTCACGTAGCTATAAAACCATTATTCCTTCAGATTCTTAATGTCTAATTGTAGCCCTGTCCTGCTCAGGTGTTGCTGTAATAAATATTCTCATGTTTTGGCAATGAACACTTGATCCAAGTGATCTCGTTACGGCAGCCTCGCTGTTTGTGCGTGGTGAAGCAGATGCAAATTGAAGCTGGTTTATCTGCATCTCAGCTGAGTTCAGGCCGGGTATTGGATTGCTGCATTTCTCTGGTGTGTCTCCATGGTCAGGATCTGGTTTTCAGCTTAATTCCCTCCAATTGTAGCTCAAGTAAATCTCATTTTTGTACATAGAACGTATCCAGCAGGTCCCTGTGTGACATCTGTTGGCAGAGCAGGTCAACATGGAGCTGGATCAGCCCCTTGGCTGATCTCCTCCATGGGGTAATTGACTTGTACAAAGCAGCCTTTTAATGCAGGTTCACTTTGCCTTCTATATGTGGGTTTGTTATAAATGGCTGTTTATCTTTAATAAAGGGCTGAGCCGCGTATATGAGATGCTTCAAGCTTAATTGAAGCAGGTTGTTGAGCACGGTGCTGTGATCCACACTGATATCCCTCCTTAATTTAGTGCGTGCTGTCCTTAGAGAATTAAGCAAGTATTTTATGGAGCAATAAACATGGAGATACTCTCCTCATTCTATCCAGGGATCCCTTTACACCACTGTGGGTAGAGTAAACCTGCTTAAAGTGGCTGTAAATCGTCATGACATCCTCCTGGAAAGCTTTTAACATGCTCCAAGCTCTGTGAAAAGGCCTTGATGGAGCTGGAAGTTTGGCCTTAGTGCAACCTTAGTGTTTTTAGTTGCAAACCTGAATGGTTTAGGCCTTGCCCTGTGTTCTGTATATACAGTTCTTGTTCAGCACACAGAGCAGCAGCGGGCAGTGCTTTGCCTGAGGCCATTTCAAAAGGAGGAATGGAAAGAAACCCCAGGCTCATTGCTGTGCCTTTGCTCCAAGGTCAGTGAATTGATGCCAAACCCTCCTCCTAAAGTCCCCCCAGCACATTGGCAGGGAAACTTCTGCTTTGCTCTCCATGCTGCAATAAACATCTATAGGTGGACTGGTTAAAACCTGCTGAGTTAAAGGGTTCAGCCTCTCAACGCTTGATTCACTGTTGGATTGGTGAACAAGTTCCTTGTTCCTGGAGCTCAAAGCAGGCCATCAAAGACATCAGCACGCTTCCATCCCTGCCTCAGCAATGCATCATCATGAAGCTTTTCAGCTGGGTTCAGCTCATGCGTGATCATAGGCACGTGTGTGTACGTGTACCCCCAGCTCTTACACATCTGAATTGCGAAGCTTCTGCAGATGTTTCAGCTTGGAAGTCATTGGCCGCAATGGTTTTCCTCAAGAGGAAAGGGTTGAGCTCACATCTGGACCCACAGAACATAGATGAGGGTCCTGCAGGGCATCTCATGGCTGGGATTCCTTTGGTCCCTTTGCTGTCACCATCAGCACCAAGAGTGGGAATGTGAGCATGGGCTCAGGCCCAAGAGCCAGCATTGGAGCAGGCAGCAGCATGGTTAGCTGTGACACAATATAAGCCTCTGGTTCTTGGCATAAGCCTCTGGTTCTTGGCCTTCCTGATGATAGAAGATACACTCTGCTTAGGGAGAAAGTAGCTGCAGGTGTGTGAGTGCATCAGGGTGAGCTTTTGTTGTTATCAGATCCTGAACTGAGTGTGTTCTGCAAGCATTGCTTTCGTCAAAGAAGATGGGATCCGAGCTGAATGAAGGAGCCTGCCTGTCTAATTTTAGCTAGGATAAATGAGCTCGCCACGTCTGCTTGCTGCTTTCTCCTTTTTTGGGCTCTTTGATAACCCAGATCCAGGAGGTGAGCCCACTCCTTTCTCCACCCGGTGATTCAGCAAAGGGAGGAGAAGGGAAGGGGGGAATAAAATGTGCTCTGCAGCAACTGCACAAGGGTGGAGGTGGGTGTTAGTGCTGGATCCATCACGTCAGCCCCAGGATCACTGCCTGCCATGGGAGGGCAGCCCTCATTCCACACAGTAGCCTCAGGGAAGCCATTTGATTTCTATGAGTCACTGCTGGGCTTTGGACTTAAGAGCAGAGCTGTCTTCATTCCTTCCTATTTGCGTGACCTATTTAGAGGTTCCTGCGAGAGGAAAGCTGCATTTCACAATGTATGTGTGTGTGTTTGGGTGCAGGTTCCTGATCTTTTATGGAACAAAATTGCTCTTGCTGTGCATTAAGGCATCCTGGAAGCAGAACTGGGCTGGTGTCCCCATGCAAAGGGGAAGACCCTGGTGCTGTGGATGCTTCAGCTGTGCAGGTCTGTCACTCACTGACCTCTTAGGTTTTGGAGCAGCATCAGATCTTAATGGAGCTTTTGCTGCCAGCCAGAAGGGAGAGAAACGAGCTGAAAAGCACAAGGAGAGGTCGCCAGGAGCCCAAACTGCTGCAATAGCAAAGCAATATAGCAAAGCAATATAGCAAAGCAATAGCAGAGCAATAGCAAAGCAATAGCAATGCAATAGCAAAGCAATAGCAAAGCAATAGCAAAGCTTTGGGTGCACGTGTCAGTTTGTCCTGCCAGTCACACACATTCATTTCTCTCACTGTTACTGAAGTGCTGATGGCAGGAAGATCCATTGTGCTCCTGAATGCAATTATTTTTCCCTTCTGCTGCCATGCACAGCTTCCAGGACTGGCTGCTAATAACAACAAGAGGAGAAATATGTTGTTTTAAATACAACTGTATTGCTGAGCAGGGGTGCAGCAAACAGACCCAAGGAGGAATCGAGCGGCTGCTTCCAGACAAGAGCTGGGAACACACGAAGGCAATAAAGAGCTCAGGGCTGACTCCAGTAGCATTCAGATTCCGTTCAGCTTTTGTTAGATGCTGTTTTGCTTCTCGCTCTGCTGGCCCTGCTCCATTTGGCTGAAGGTTTGCACCGTCACCGTGCCAGAAATGATATTGAGTTCAATGATATTGAGTTCAATGATATTGAGTTCAATGATATTGAGTCCAAACCAACCCTGTTTTCCCAAGCTAGAGCTATTGTCTCAAGGCTGAACACTTTGCAGCTCCATCAGGTTCTTTTCTTGCTGCTGAGTAAAGCAACCCCCAGCATCGCACCCCAACGAGCCCTTCTGCTTTTCCTGCCTTGCTGAACTTGGCTCTCATACATCTGGAAGAGCAATTCAAGTGGCTGCAATGTGTTTTTTTCCCCCTTGAACAGAACGTGCTCTTCCCAGATGCCTGTTATAAGTTCAGGATCTGCTGCCACAAGTCCCAGCCAGGGGACACGGTGCATTGCTGAGGTTGTTGTGGGTTGGAGTTGTGACGCAGCTTCCTTCCCTTGATCAATGTTGAACTGAAGCCGGGTGTTAATTTTTTCCTATCTTCTATATTTAGTTGATCTGCAAACCTCCCCTTTTGACTCGTAGTAACTCACGTGCCTTTTATCTTACCCAAAAGCTGCTATTTTTAAGCGCTGTCAAGTTGCGTTTTCATTTGCTGAGCCAAGCAGCTTCACCGAGGTTCTAAGAGTTTCCTATACATTAAATAGGACCCCTCTTCCTTAGAGCAACTGAGAGCACTATGGTTATTAAATGAGGTTGTACAAAAGGGTTATTGGCACCTTTTGCTTTTGGCCTGATGATGGTTGGGGTTGTGAAATGAGCAGAGAGAAAAACAAGCAGGAGGACAACACTGGTCTGGGTTAAATCCGAGCTGGGCTGACTCCTGCTTTCAGCTTTGATTTATGTGACCTGAAGTCATTATTTCCCATGTCCTGCCTGTTCTTGCAGCCTGCCCTTCTCCCCAGGTCACTGTTATAACTCCAGCCTGTCCTTTCATTGCATCTTCTTTCCTCCTTTCCTCTTCCAGCTGCAGGATGGATGCGCAGCTCATTTCATGGGTGCTCCCATTGCAAATTAAGCAGGTTGCAGCCCTCATCTCCCTTATTTCTTTCGCTTCCATCTCCTGCTGTGTGTGTGTGCACAATTCTCACCCTCTCCAATATTCCCCCCCCTCCCCAGGTCGTCTGAACTGGTGGGCCAACGTGGATCCCAGCTGCCAGAGGTTGCTTCCATTGGCCACAACGGGTGATGGGAACTGCCTGCTCCACGCTGCATCCCTGGGTAAGAGCTTCACCAAGCTGGGGAAAGCAGCTCAATGATCCCTTCCATCAGCCTCCGATCTCCACCAAACTGCTTTTGGTTTTAAGCTCAGGCTGCTATGGAAGGAGAACCCAGGCTCCCTGCCTGCCTTTGGGACGAGCAGCACTGCTTGTCCCCATCTGTCCCTATAGGATATAGGGAACAGATCCTATATATCCTTCCTATAGGAAGCTGTGGTCTGGCTGCTGGCCTTGGGAAGGCAGCAGTGGGGATGTGCTGGGCTGGAGAGGAGAGATGGAGCTGAGAGAAACGAGCTGCCAAGTGCTTGTGTATTTCTAAAGCTGTTCTGGGCCTCTCCTCTTCCCTTTGGCAAGATTCCCCTTGTTTCTGAAGGCAATGTGAAATAACAGCCGCCCAATTCTCCGGAGGTGGCTGAACAGAGCAGCTCCAAGAGCTCAATTTTGCTCCTATACCTTCATGACAAATCTTAAAGGTTTCCAGGCTTCTAAACGAATGGGGCTTGTGTATTTCCTCTGTTCAAACACAGCTCAAACCACAGTCTCACTTCACCTGGTCTGTATTTCCCATTGAGCATCAATGCAAAGCACCACCATATGGGGCAGGATCATTTGGTGGCAGCTTCTGTTTGTAGCTATGGGGTGGGATGCTTGGAGCAAAGGGTTTGGGCTTATAGAATCTGTTTGGGTTGGCCCTGCTCTACTTGCATCTCTCTGCCTCCATTTCCCATCTTAGCACTTGCTTTATGGCACCTAAATGATGCCATGACATTACATAGGGTGGAGAATTGGCAGCTCTTGTTAATCCTCGGGTGTTTTTCCTTCCCTCCGTGCAGGTATGTGGGGTTTCCACGATAGAGATCTGGTGCTTCGTAAATCCCTTTACACCTTAATGGATAAAGGTGTGGAAAGGGAAGCCCTGAAGCGACGTTGGCGTTGGCAGCAGACGCAGCAGAACAAGGAGGTAGGAAAAAGACTGAAAAAGATAAACTGAATTCTGCAGGCTTTTGGGGTTGGGATGGATGTAGGAAGGGCAGCATGTCTTCAATGTAGGCCTATGAGGAAAGGGCTGTGCCATACATGGGCTGTATATGCAGTGTTTTAATGCAGGAAGGATCAGAGTGAGAGCAAAGCTTCCCTGTCATTCTGTGGGTCAATACACCGAGTCTTTGAGGCTGATTATTTCCCCATTGAGAAACCATTGCTTTGGGAAATGAATGCATTTAGGGGGGGGTATAACCATCAATGCAAAGGGAGCCATTGTGGTTGTACATACAAAACTGCTGCAGAAACCAATGGAGGGAAGGGGGGAAATAAAGAAACCAGCCTGAAGGTTTTTGTTCTCTTTGCCCTTTTCAGTCTGGCCTCGTTTACACGGAGGAGGAATGGCAGAAGGAGTGGAACGAGCTGATCAAACTGGCTTCAAGTGAACCTCGTGTGCACTACGGCACCAATGGAGGCGGCTGCGGTGGGTACGTGGAGCAAAGCAGAGCTGGGGATGCTCATCTTCCCCTTCTTTATTTCCTTGGTTCCATAATGAGAGCAATAAGCAAAACATGAATGAGGGGTTTCAGCATCGTTCTGTCACCCTCTTGTGTTTCAATGGCTGTATCCATCCCAAACAAGCACCTCTTTAGATAAGAGGCTCCAAGAATTGCTGGTGTTTCCTAGAAACAACCCCTTGTAATAGGAATAATAGAACTGGGTTTGATCTACATCTGAAATCTGGAATCAGAAAACAAAGCCTGACGGGCAACAGCAGAGAAACAGCGTCGGAATCTCTTGCTGGTATTAAAAGCAACGAGGAGGGGAACAGAAATTGATGGGTTTCTTGTTTCTGAAAGCGTGGAGAGCTCTGAGGAACCCGTCTATGAGAGCCTGGAGGAATTCCATGTTTTTGTCCTTGCCCACGTCTTGAAGAGGCCCATAGTGGTGGTGGCTGATACGATGCTGAGAGACTCGGGGGGAGAAGGTAGGACCTGTGTCTTGTGTCTTTATTAACTCTCCCTGCTCACTTTGTGCCTCTTAACCTTGGTTCCAAGTGTACCTGGATGTGTTTTGCCCCTATGGAGCTGGATCTCTAATCTGATAACAGATCAATGGGGGGATGCTGAGCTTCTGAAGGTGGATCTCCAATCTGATAACAGAGCAATGGGGGGATGCTGAGCTTCTATAGCTGGATCTCCAATCTGATANTGGGGGGATGCTGAGCTTCTATAGCTGGATCTCCAATCTGATAACAGAGCAATGGGGGGATGCTGAGCTCCTATATCTGCTCTGGGTGATTCCATTGGAGGTTACAGACATCACAGCCCGCCCTGTTGCCTTTTCATGATGTTTTTCTCCCCTTTCTGCCCCTGCAGACGTGGGTGTATAGAAAGGAAATTCCATTCCCTGCACTGTAGTATTTTCCACTCGCAGGCTTTAATTTCCTGCCACAGAAGATTAATGAATTACCATCGTTCTGGGTGCGAACTTGACTTGTTTCATTTGCGGAGGAGTGAAGAAGGGTTTTCATAGAAAACACAGATTCATTTGGTGACTGTTTTGCTCCTGGTGTTAAACGAACGTCTGCTTTGGGGGCTGGTTTTGTCCCTTGTGTTAATAGAGAATCACAGGTTAAACCTCAAAGTGAAACCAACAACATGTTCTGGAGCAGCTTCAGTATAAACAACCCTTCCCTCTTGAACCTGCTATGAAAACTAATCAGCCTGATTTCATTCCAGCCTTTGCCCCTATTCCCTTTGGAGGTATCTACCTGCCCTTGGAAGTCCCAGCCAACAAATGTCACCGTTCTCCATTGGTGCTGGCGTACGACCAAGCCCATTTCTCTGCCTTGGTATCCATGGAGCAAAAAGAGCCCACGAAAGATCAAGGTTTGTGATTAAACCAGTTTTGGATTCAGTTTTGATGTGACACAGGTTGCTATTGAGCTGAGGTTGTTATTGGGGAGCACTCAGGATAAAGGGAGGGCTGGGTTTATATGGGTGCTGGAGGTGGACGTCAGGCTCCGTGTCAGCTGCAATTCTAGGGGCTGATATGAGATGCAGCACTGAAGTGGCAGGTTCTGTCTATTGTGCTAAATCCCATCCTTCAAGGCATTCAGGGCCTTTCTATTCTCTTCCTCATTCAGCTGTGATCCCACTGACAGACTCAGAGCATAAGCTGCTCCCCGTGCACTTTGCAGTGGATCCTGGCAAGGATTGGCAGTGGGGGAAGGATGACAGCGACAACGTCAAGCTGGCCAGGTTGGTGATGGGGCACAGGGCAGACACAGGGCAGCACCTACTTCATTATATGGGAATCTTCCCTTGTTATATGGGGAACTCCCCTTGTTATATGGGAATCTTCCCTTGTTATATGGG
>NC_029540.1:380792-386415 GCF_001577835.2 Coturnix japonica
CCCTTGTTATATGGGAATCTTCCCTTGTTATATGGGGAACTCCCCTTGTTATATGGGAATCCTCCCTTGTTATATGGGAATCTTCCCTTGTTATATGGGAAACTTCCCTTGTTATATGGGGAACTCCCCTTGTTATATGGGGAATCTTCCCTTGTTATATGGGGAATCTTCCCTTGTTATATGGGAATCTTCCCTTGTTATATGGGGAACTTGCTTTGTTATATGGGAATCTTCCCTTGTTATATGGGGAACTCATCCCCATGGTAAGAGCTGATGGCTCTAAATGTTATATAGAGGTTCCCATTAGATTTAGCTCATATATGAGAGGCAAAAGAGGATGTATTCAAGCTCAGGGCAGGCTTAAGAGATACAGGGATCTCATTGGAACCAATGGATGGGGAACCTTCTAATGCTTGTCATTCAATTCCAGCGTGACTCTCTCACTGGAGGCAAAGCTGCACTTGCTGCACAGCTACATGAATGTGAAATGGATCACGTTGCCTTGCGACACGCAGGTAAAGAGACCAGGAGGGTTTTTCTTTACCATTGAATTATTGACACCACCTTCACATCGTGCTGCATTGCTGGCTTCAGTCAGCTCCTGTGTTGCATTACTGATGTTGCTCAGATAAACAACCTGGTTTTTGCTACACGTGCCTTTTTTGAAGAGCTTTTCAAGCCTGTTTTTGACCCTTTTCACCCCAATTTGAGGCACAGCCCTATATACCCCACTGTGTGCCTATATACCCCACTGTGTGCCTATATACCCCACTGTGTGCCCATACACCCCACTGTGTGCCCGTATATCCCACTGTGTGCCCATACATCCCGCTGTGTGCCCATACATCCCGCTGTGTGCCCGTACATCCCACTGTGTGCCCGTACACCCCACTGTATGCCCGTACACCCCACTGTGTGCCCATATATCCCTCTGTGTGCCCATATATCCCTCTGTGTGCCCATACACCCCACTGTATGTCCATACACCCCCCTGTGTGCCCATACACCCCCCTGTGTGCCCATACATCCCACTGTGTGCCCGTACACCCACTGTGTGCCCATACACCCACTGTGTGCCCATACATCCCCATACACCCACTGTGTGCCCATACATCCCCATACATCCCCACTGTGTGCCCATACACCCCCCTGTGTGCCCATACACCCCCCTGTGTGCCCATACACCCCCNACACCCCCCTGTGTGCCCATACACCCCCTGTGTGCCCATACACCCCCTGTGTGCCCATACACCCCTCTGTGTGCCCATACACCCCCCTGTGTGCCTATATACCCGTCTGTGTGCCCGTACACCCCACTGTGTGCCCATACATCCCCATACACCCCCCTGTGTGCCCATACACCCCCCTGTGTGCCCATACACCCCACTGTGTGCCCATACATCCCCATACATCCCCACTCTGTGCCCATACATCCCCACTCTGTGCCCGTACACCCCACTGTGTGCCCGTACACCCCACTGTGTGCCCATATATCCCACTGTGTGCCCATAATAATATGATTTCTGTCTTCCAGGCGCCTTTGGCCCAGCCTGAATCCCCCACAGCCTCAGCAGGGGACGATGCCCGTTCGGCTGCAGAGTCTGGAGAGTCAGACAAGGAGTCGGTCTGCAGCAGCTCAGCGAGTAACGGGGGCAGCAAAGGCTGCAAAGATAAAGAGAAACCAAAGAAAGAACGAGAAAAGGACAAGGAAAAAGATAAGAAACGGGCCGACTCGGTGGCCAATAAGCTGGGCAGCTTCGGCAAGACTTTGGGAAGTAAGTTAAAAAAGAACATGGGTGGGTTGATGCACAGCAAAACCATCAAGGGAGGGGTGAGCAACGGGCAGGGGGACACCCTGGAGAAGAAGAAGAAGGGATCGTTGAAGACGAGGAAAGGCAGCAAAGAGGAAACAGCCCAGGGGGACCTTTGTGCTCATGGGGAGAAAAGCTGCACCACGGGTAAAGCAGCCTCTGAAAAACCCTCGGACCCCTATAAATACAGCAACGATGTGAGGCTCAGCCTCAGCATCCTACGTGCTGCCATGCAGGGAGAGCGCAAGTTCATCTTTGCTGGACACCTGAAAACGGGCCATCGGCACCAGTACCAGGAGGAGATGATCCAGCAATACCTCCTGGATGCCGAGGAGAGATTCCTGGCCGAGCAGAAGCAAAAAGAGGCTGAAAAAAAGGCATTAGGAAACGCAGCCCCTGTTAAGAAGCTGGAGGTGGAAGTGAGGGCTGAGGAAACGCTACACGGCCCCGTGTACCCCCAGCCCCCCCCAACCTACACCATCCACCCCCCGGATTTGGCCATCGGGGCTAAAATAGCCTCATTCCCCTCCAGTTATTCGGGGGTCTTCACCTTCCCCAGACCCTCAGTGATCAGCAGCAGCACAGAAGGGTCTCACCCCCCCGGTTACCACGAGGGTCGACGGCAGGTAGCGGGGGGGTCCTGCAGCAGCCTCCCCCCTTACGCCACCCTACCCAGGCATTGCAGCCAGGCACGGCCACAACCTCCCCACGTAGGAAGGTTTTCCCCTACGGACATGGATGTTCATCCAGGTTTTAATACAGAGTGTGAAGCCTTCACTTGCGTTGCCCCCCAGCACAACAACAGCAATGGTTACAGGGAGTATGTGGATCAGGATGGCGCTCAGAAAGGAACGGCGATAGATAAAACAAGAGGGAGGGTTGTTTGTAATATCCAACAACCCAAATGCAAACAGCCAAATTGCAGCTTTTACGGCCATCCGGAGACTGGGAATTTCTGCTCCTGTTGTTATAAAGAGGAGATGAAACGGAAAGAGCGCGAGGCGTTGGTGCACAGGTTCTGACCCGCGACACGCGGGGACAGCGATAACGTGGGTTATCCATATACCCCCCTCCTTGGCTGGAAGGAGATGGGGGGGATGATGATGGAGGGGATTCAGCCCCTTCAAACCTTGAGGGCTCATTGGGGTCAATGTGGGAGCTGGGGGTGGAAGGGGCTTCCAAGCCATTTGTATCCCAAACCAAAGCTTTCGGCTGGACCCCGAAGCCGCCTGGTTGCCCACCATCCCAATAAGGAAAAGTCACAGACCTTTTAAAACACAGAAATGTTTTATTTTATTTCCTTTTTTTTGTTTTTTTAACACTTTCCTACGACGACGGTTTATTTTTTTCCCAGTACTGAGAGCAACACGTTCGGAATGGGACGTTACCATTCGGTTTCGGAGCCCATGGGGTGGCTCAGCGCCTTCAGGCTCTGCCCTGCCCCCATATACAAGCTGGGCTCTGGGTTTTTAATGCTGGTTCTTATTAAGCTCTTAATGAGGGTGGGGAGGGGGACGGAGGGGGGTCTCAGCACCAAATGGGGTTGAGTGCCCCCCAATTGAGTTCCATTGGCGGTACGGAGATGGACTGAAAGCAGGTGGGTGCCTCAGCAGCAATAGCTCCAATTTATGGGGCAGGATTGAATAGCCCCAACTTATGGGGCAGGATTGAATAGCTCCAGCTTAGGGGGCAGGATTGAATAGCCCCAACGTATGGGGCAGGATTGAATAGCCCCAACTTATGGGGCAGGATTGAATAGCTTCAACGTATGGGGCAGGATTGAATAGCTTCAACGTATGGGGCAGGATTGAATAGCCCCAACTTACGGGGCAGGATCGAATAGCCCCAACTAATAGGGCAGGATTGAATAGCCCCAACGTATGGGGCAGGATTGAATAGCTCCAACGTAAGACCAGGATCGAATAGCTCCAACTTATGGGGCAGGATTGAGGCCGGAGCCCTGCAGCACTGGGGAGGTAACGCTGCTTCCAGCCCCGCGGCGGATCCACGCGATAATAACTTTCTACTTGAGCGAAGCTACTTCCATACTACCTCTGTTCTGCTGAATAGAATTAACTCTGGCTCCATTTTGCCGAGCCGCGTAACTGACCTTTAGGCTGAGTGATATTAAATGATATATTTTGGGTTTTTTTGGGTTTTTTTTTTGATAACAGGGCTAAAATATAAGGGGTGAACCTAAAGGAAAGTGAACCCGTCAGCTCTTTAAATGCGATATAAGGGGGCCCAGCCTTCCCCCATCCCCCCCAGTTTATAAAGGGGGTTTATGGGGGGGGCTGTGATTTAACACTGCGATGTTTGCACAGATTCCTTTTTGTATTTGAAGCTCCCGAACTGGGGCTCGAATCCTCAGCCCAGTTTTGTTTGTATAAGAGAGAACGAGGTTCAGAGTTTGAACGTATGGAAATAAATGAGTTGGGCCGGTAACTCCGAGCTTTAAACACGTCCCATCCTTGTTGTTTATTATAAGGATATAATAAGGATATAATAAGGATATAATAAACACCCACCCCCCCCATAGAACATCAGCCCCTCTTCTCCCCCCCCCATAGAACATCAGCCCCTCTTCCCCCCCCCCCATAGAACATCAGCCCCTCTTCCCCCCCCCCCATAGAACATCAGCCCCTCTTCTCCCCCCCCCATAGAACATCAGCCCCTCTTCCCCCCCCCCCCAATTAGCCAACTCCATTCCCCTTTATGGGGAGGACTTACCCCTTATAGACCTTATATAAGGGGGTATATATATATATAACGGGTATATATATATATATATAAGGGGTATATATAACCTTATAGGCTTGGTTCTGATGGCTGGTTCTGCCCCATTTCATGGCTGAGATCCCACAGGACTTTGGATTTTCCCATTATTAGGGCAGCATTTGGGCTCAGATGGTTGGAAATAGGGATTTCTTTCCACTCACTGCAGTTCTTTTGGGGTTTTCCTATTGGGGTTTTGGGGTTTTCCTATTGGGGTTTTGCTGCTCAGCCCAATGGGGGGTGGATGGGAGCCATGGGAAGTAATGGCTGTGTTAATGGGGTCTCTTCCCTTATAGACCCCCCCCCCCCATCCCATAGAATCCAACCTGGGAGCTGCACCACGTTGTATCCTGAGCTGACCCAGCTTTGGCTCTTGGCCCTGGCTCACCCTGCAGGAAATAAGTCTGGTCTGTTGCAGCCACGGCCCCATAAGGGCCCCATATGTGCCCTGATCCTACAGGTGCAGCATTAGGGTCTGTATGGGATGAGCAGCTGAGGACCCTGAGGTTCATGGTGGGGGTCTTCGAAAGCCTGTGGGGGATAAAAGGGGGGGGGGCAGCATCTGTTCCTTATGGGATGTGGGAGCTGTATGTCCCCCATGCAGCACT
The DNA here is from genome assembly GCF_001577835.2 of Coturnix japonica. Classification (NCBI taxonomy): domain Eukaryota; kingdom Metazoa; phylum Chordata; class Aves; order Galliformes; family Phasianidae; genus Coturnix; species Coturnix japonica. The sequence goes on from NC_029540.1 coordinate 385,987, forward strand.
GTATTGGGGTCAGGGAGATGCATGTCCCCCCCCCCCAGCACCATTCAAACCTATTGGGGTGCTGGGAACTCACACATCCCTTATGGGATTCAGGAACCTGCAGACCCCTTGTCCAACACCCTTATGGGGTGGGGGGGATGCATCACCCCCCTCCAGCACCACAAATCCCTTATGGGATTCAGACATACTTATTCCCCCCCCCAGCACCATAACAGCTGCAGGACCCCCCCCCCCAACACTAACCAGCACCATACAACCTTATGGGGTGGGGGTGATCCAGCCCCCCCCCCAACCCCATATAGGACTCACAGAGCATTGAAACCCCCCCAGCACCTTATAACGTTTTAGGGTGGGGGGAAACTGCACCCCCCCCCAATAGAACATCAGCCCCTCTTCCCCCCCCCATAGAACTTCAGCCCCTCTTCCCCC
>NC_029540.1:387061-392162 GCF_001577835.2 Coturnix japonica
TCGTGGTACGTGGGTCGGGCGGTCCGGTGCGGGAACTTTGTTCTGCACCAACGTCAGGGTGGTGTTATGTACCCGGAGATCAGGTGGGGACAGCGGACCCCCACCCAAAACACCCACCAAACCCCCACCCCAAAACCCCCCACCCAAAACCCCCACACCACCTCCCAAAACCCCCACCCAAACCACCCATCCCACCTAAAAACCCCCAACACACTCTAAAACCCACTACCCAAAACCCCCCATCACACCAAAAACCCCTACTACCACCACTCTCAAACCCCCACCCAACCCCCCATCACCACCCCAAACCCCTTCACCCCACCCCAAAACCCCTCCAACACCACCCCAAACCCCCCCCACCCCAAAACCCCCATACCCCCACCCCAAAACCCCCCAAAACCACCCCAAAACCCCCCCACCCAAAACCCCCCCATCATCATCCCAAACCCCCCCCACCCAAAACCCTTCCTTCACCACCTTAAACCCCCCTCCCCAAAACCCCCCATCACCACCCCAACCCACCACCACTATCCCAAAACCCCCCAACCCCAAACCCCCCAACACACCCAAAACCCCCCCATCCCACCCTAAAACCCCCAAACACACCCCCGATCCCATCCCGGTTCTATCCCGGTTCCATCCCGGTTCTGTCCCGGTTCTGTCCCATCTTCATCCTGACCCCATTCTGCCCCCTCCACCCCCCGACCCCAAAAGCTGCACCTGACCCTGTCCCACCTGCGTCCCATTCCCGTCCCCATCCACTTGTGTCCTAATGTCACCCCAACCCTATTAATGCTCTCTATCCCGGCTGCATTCTGACCCCATTCACCCATGTCCTCATCCCACCCCGGATCCATCCCATTCCCATCCATCCCATTGAGTGTACACTGACCCCAGTGTGATCCCATTGATGGCACCCCAACCCCAGTGTGACCCCATTGACTGTACCCCGACCCCACTGTGATCCCATTGATGGCACCCCAACCCCATTGTGATCCCATTGATGGCACCCAACCCCAGTGTGATCCCATTGATGGCACCCCAACCCCAGTGTGATCCCATTGACTGCAACCCAGTGTGATCCCATTGCACCCCAACCCCATTGCGATCCCATTGATGGCACCCCAACCCCAGTGTGACCCCATTGATGGCACCCTGACCCCATTGCGATCCCATTGATGGCACCCAACCCCATTGCGATCCCATTGATATCACCCAACCCCATTGTGATCCCATTGATGGCACCCAACCCCATTGCGATCCCATTCACTGCACCCTGCCCCCTCCTGCCCCACAACCCTCTCCATATGCCTCCCATTGCCCCCTTTCACCCTGGGATATGGGGTGGGTTTGGGGCTGCCCCACTGCCCCTGGTGGGGGTGGGGGGTTCCAGGCCATCTCCCATCACCCCCCCCCCCTAATTTCCTTTGCAGCCCCCCAGCTTCAGCCCCTTCCTGCAGAGCGACCACAGCGTGGCGCTGCGCTGCATCCGCACCCTGGTAGCAGGTAGGGGACAAGGTTATGGGGTCAGGGTTGGGGTCTGGGGGTTTTAATGACCCAGGAGGTGTTTGTGGGGGGGGTTTAATGGCCACAAACCCCCCCCCCCATAATTAACCCTGCCCTTCCTCAGGCAGCAGCTTCAATAAACCCACGGTGCTGACGGCCGCCTCCGCGCTCACCTTCGTCCCCGAGGAGCTGGCGTTGTTCTGTAGGGATTTCCGTCTGCTCAGCTTCCAGTTCCCCGATAACGGGTTGGGGCTGCAGGCCTTTAGGGTGAGGGGTGGGTGGGTGATGGGTGGGTGGATGGAGTTTGGGGTGGGGGCTCGTTGATGGTGTCGGCTCCGGGCTCTGTGGACAAAGTCATGGCATAAAGTGAGGGGACTGGGATGGGGATGGGATGGGGATGGGATTCAATTTAGGATTGGGATGGGATGGGATGGGGCTGGGATGCAGCTTGGTTATGATTGGGATGGGGATGGGAATAGGTATCGGGATGGGATGGAGATGGGATTCAACTTAGGATTGGTATGGGGATGGGATGGGATGGGATGGGGATGGGGATGGGGATGGAATTCAATTTAGGATTGGGATGGAGATGGGATGGGATGGGGATGGGATGGAGATGGAATTCAATTTAGGATTGGGGTGGGGATGGGATGCAGTTTGGTTAGGACTGGGATGGGGATGGGGATGGAATGGGGATGGGATTCAATTTAGGATGGGGATAGGGATGGGATGGGGCTGGGATGGAATTGGGATGCAGTTTAGGATTGGGATGAGGATGGGATTCAATTTAGGATTGGGATGGGGATGGGATGCATCTTGGTTAGGATTGGGATGGGGATGGGATTCAACTTAGGATTGGGATGGGGATGGGGATGGAATGGGGCTGGGATGCAGCTTGGTTCAGATTAGGATGGGCATGGGATGGGGATGGGATTCAATTTAGGATGAAGATAGGGATGGGATGGGATGGGATGGGATGGGATGGGATGGGATGGGATGGGGCTGGGATGCAGCTTAGGTTTGGGATGGGGATGGGATGCACCTTAGGACTGGGATGGGATTGGGATGGAATTGGGATACAGTTTAGGATTGGGAAGGGATACAGCTTGGTTAGGAATGGGATGGGGATGGGATTCAACTTAGGACTGGGATGGGGATGGGATGGGGCTGGGATACAGCTTAGGATTGGGATGGGACTGGGATGGGGATAGGATAGGGATGGAATTCAATTTAGGATTGGGATGGGGATGGGATGGGGCTGGGATGCAGCTTAGTTAGGATTGGGATGGGAATAGGGATGGGATGGACTGGGAAGGGGCTGGATGGGGCTGGACTGGATTGGGATGGATGCCACAATGGGACTGGATGAGGTTGAGGATGGGGGCAGGGGGGGCACGCAGCAATATATGGGGTAGGGCCCACCCATATATGGGGTCTGCAGCACCCAACCCTCACTCCTTAACCCAGGTGGCCAACGCCATTGCCCAAGCAAGGGAGACGGCCGCGTGGCCGGGGGACAAGGGGAACCACGTGGATGCCACGATGGGAGATGAGGATGAGGAGGATGAGGAGGAAGGTTCCCCCCCAACGCTGTTATTTGAGACCCTCCAGGATTGGGAACGGGAGCTGCAGCGCCTGGGGGCAGCGGGATGGAGGGTGAGCGCCGTCAATGAGCGCTTCGATATGGCCCCAAGGTGGGTATGGTTTATATGGGGGGGTGTATGGGATGTTCCCCCACCCCATATGGGACCCCCACCCCATATGGGACCCCCACCCACTCCTGCTTTGCAGCCTTCCCCGCTACCTGTGGGTGCCCAACGCGCTGCTGGATCACGACCTCAAAAGGACGTTCGCTCACTTCCAGGAGCGTCGCGTGGCTGTGAGTGATGGGATGTGGGGTGAGGAATTGGGGTGGGGGGTTATGAGGCTGGGGGGGGGTAAAAAGGGGGTGACGTGGGGTGGGGGTCCCATCTGCACACAGCGGCTGTGCTGGCACCACCCAAATGGCAGCGACCTGCTGAGAGCCGCCAGCTTCCACGCAGCCTCGGAGCCGGGCAGTGAGGACATCAGGTAAACCCCATTATAGGGGGGTTGTTTGGGTTGGTGGTAGGGGGGGGTCACTGTGCTTGGCCCTATGCAGGGTGCTGTTATGCCCCCCTCCCCTTTTTTAGGTGCCTGGAGGTGCTGCTGGGTGCTGGGTGCAGGCCTTGTGTGCTGGCGGACACGGCTGAGCTGCCCACCCCCCAGGACATTCAGCTGGCACATCTGAGGCTGCGGGCGCTGTGTCTGCCTGGTGAGATTTGGGGGGGGGTCTTTTGGGAAGGGGGGGGGTCTGTTCTCACTGTCTCATCCCCCCCCCATCCTCCATTGGCTCCATCCAAACCAGGAGCAGCAGCTGATGAGAAGTGGCTGTCAGCGCTGGAAGGGACGCGGTGGTTGGAGCACGTACGGTGAGATTTGGGGGTGGGGGGTGACCCTAAACCCCCCCCTCACTATGGGGGCTCCCAAACTAATCCCAATGTATTGGGGCACTGCTTTGGTTGGGGGACACCCCCCTTTCCCCCTAAACCCAATCTCAGCATTCTAAGCTGCTGCATTGGGTTGGGGTCTGCATTGTGCTGGAGATGGAGCCCCCCCCTAAAATAAAAGGAGGCAGTGGGGTCTTTTTGGGGGGTGCTGACCCCCCCCCTTGCCCCCCTCTGCCCCCAGGTCCTGCTTGAGGAAAGCTGTGGAGGTGGCATCGCTGCTGGCGGGGAGACGATGCTCTGTTGTCCTGCAGGGTAAGGGGTGGGGGGCATTGGGGTGGGGGGCATTGGGGTGGGGGGCATTGGGGTGGGGACAGTGGGATAAGAGAAACAATGGGGTGAGGGGACACTGGGGGGGTGGGGGGTGTTAGTGGGTGGGGGGTTGTAATGGGAAGGGAATTGGGGTGGGGGGACAGCGAGGTGGGAGGCGCTGTGGTGGGGGGACACCAGGGTGAGGGGTCCTGGGATGGAGGGCATTGGGGTGGGGGTCACAATGGGGGTCCCTCATCCTCTCTGCTTGCCCCCCCCCCTCCATCCCAGAGCCATCAGACCGGGACCTGGGCTGTTTATTGGCCTCACTGGTGCAGCTGCTGTTGGACCCCCACTCACGCAGCCTGCACGGCTTCCAGAGCCTCATACAACGTGAATGGGTGGCAATGGGGCACCCCTTCCCACAGCGCCTCGGGCTGCACCGGGACAGCCCCCGTGAGGAGGTGACGACCCCAAACCCCCCCTGTGCCACCCCCCCTTATAGGTACCATCCCCATATCACCACCCTGGGGGTGTCACCTATATAAACCCCTGTACACACCTTGCAGTCTCCCGTTTTCCTGCTGTTCCTGGACTGTACCTGGCAGCTTTTGCAGCAGTTCCCTGCAGCTTTTGGTTTCACCGAGGCGTATCTGCTGGCCCTGCACGACAGCACCTTCCTGCCCTACTGCAGCACCTTCCTCTTCAGCTGCCAAAGGCAACGGGGACGTGGTGGGGTGGTGAGCCTCAATTTCCCCCCCCAGTGCCTCAATTTCCCCCTCATTGCCTCAATTTCCCCCCCCAGTGCCTCAATTTCCCCC
>NC_029540.1:392440-407204 GCF_001577835.2 Coturnix japonica
CCCTACACAGCCCCACTATGGGGCTGACCCCCCTGCCCCCCCCCACAGCAGCAGCCTCGCACCCAGACCTACACCCCAGTGAGTGGCCGCTGGGACCCCCCCCCGGGCAGCTCTGTTTGTCGTTTGCCCCCCATCTGGGCCTGGGGGCTGCGCTACAGCCGGCAGCAGAGGGCACGATTCAGGAACCCAGCGTGGGACCCCGGCCCTTTGGGGACCCCCGATGATGTGGACCCCCAGAACACGGTGAGTGGGGCTGGGGGGGGGCACCTTTAAGCACCCCTTTTTTACCCCAATTGCTGTTTTCTCCCCATTTCCCCTTCTCTCCCCTTTTAATCCCATTCCCTCCCCATTGCCCCCTACCCTCCTCTTTTCCCCCATTTCCCCTTACCACCCCAAATGCTGTGTTCCCCCCCCTAACCCATTTTATCCTATTTCCCAGCCCCCCAATACCTGGTTAGGGTCGAGCTCTGGGGCTGTGCTGGCTCTGTCCAAGGGCTCGCTGACCCCACAGCCCTTCCCATGGCGGAGCGGCCGGCCCCCCCCTCGCCTGCTGCGTTGGGCCCCCTCCCTGGAGACCCTCATTGATCGGGGGGGTGACCCCATCCCTGCCCCCCCCCGGGGGCTGCTGCTGCCCTGTGCTGCGGGACCATCCGTGCGGCTCTGGAGACGGTGCTACCTGAGGGGGCTGCCCGAGGCACAGGTAATGGGGCTGGGGGACCCTCGACCCCTTGTGTCCATCCTAATCCCATGTACATCCAGCCCAACCCTACATATCTATCCAACCCTATATGTCCATCCCAACCCTACATTCATCCATCCCAACCCCATATGTGTCCATCCCAATCCCATCTGTGTCCATCCCAATCCCAAGTGTGTCCATCCCAACCCCATATATGCCCATCCAACCCCACATTAATCCATCCCAACCCCATGTGTGTCCATCCCAACCCCATACGTGCCCATCCAACCCCACATTAATCCATTCCAACCCCATATGTGCCCATCCAACCCCACATCTATGCATCCCAACCCCATGTATGTCCATCCCAACCCCATATGTGCCTATCCAACCCCACATGAATCCATCCCAACCCCATGTGTGTCCATCCCAACCCCATATGTGTCCATCCCAACCCCACAATCATCCATCCCAACCCCATATGTGTCCATTCCAACCCCATATGTGCCCATCCAACCCCACATGAATCCATCCCAATCCCATCTGTGACCATCCCAACCCTATATGTGCTTATCCAACCCCACATGAATCCATCCCAACCCCATATGTGTCCATTCCAACCCCACATTAATCCATCCCAACCCCATATGTGCCTATGTAATCCCACATTAATCCATCCCAACCCCATTACATCCATCCCAACCCCATTCCATCCATCCCAACCCCATTATGACCCCATCCAACCCCACATTCCTCCATCCCAACCCTTCAGGGCTCCACCTTGACCCCATATACCCCCCCCTGTCCCCATATACCCCTCCCTGACCCCATATACCCCCCCACACACAGCATGGCCGCCTGGCCCCATGCCCGGCCCTACTGGCAGAGGAGCTGGCACTGCTGCAGGACCGGCTCCATGCATGGCAGCAGGACGGGACCCACCCTGAGCCCACCAGCAGCCCCCTGGCACCCTCACGATGAGGGTCTTGGGGGGGCCATAGGGGTGGGAGCCCCCCTGAGGGGCCACAATGCAGGGATGGCCTCATCCCTTGGGGTCCCTCCGGTCTTGGGGTTGTGATGTGCCCCCCCAGGAGCTGGCAATGCTTCCCCATATGGCCCCACTGCTGCCTTGTGCTCCATGCTGGGGCCTGGAGCTCTTTAGGGCCTGGTTTTTGGGAGGGGACCACCATTTTTGGGGCCCTGGGGGCTTTTTGGGGCCTGTGGCCCTTTAATGCTTGGGACTATTGGGGGGACCTCAACCCTATGGGGGGACCCCAACTCTATGAGGGACCTCAACTCTATGGGGGGGACCCAGCTCTAAGGGGGGACCCCAACTCTATGGGGGACCCCAACTCTATGAGGGACCCCAACTCTATGGGGGGACCCCAACTCTATGGGGGGGACCCAGCTCTATGGGGGGACCTCAACTCTATGGGGGACCTCAATTCTATGGGGGGACCCCAACTCTATGGGGGACCCCAACTCTATGAGGGACCCCAACTCTATGGGGGACCCCAACTCTATGGGCCCTGTGTCTTTATAGGCCCCACAGCCCTATGGGGCCCTATTACTCTCTATAGGCCCCATAGCAGCGTTGGGGTCCCTCCCTGTCCCGGCTTATGGGGCCTGTGGGGTTTAGAGCCCGGCTAGGCCTTGTGTCAGTGCTGTTTGTATTTACCTATTAAAGCACAGCGTTCTGCAGGCAAAGACGTGTGGCTGCCACTGGGGGGGCACGACAGATGGGGGATATCGCGGTTTATCGAGGTTTGGGGGGGGCATATCGCGATAGAAGGGGAGGGGGGCGGGGTAGGCCGCGCTGTTCCTAAACCAACATGGCGGCCGCCATCATCACTTCCGGTTGGCGGCCGTGGTGACGTTACGTCGCGTTGCGTCGCTTTACGTCGCGTTACGTCGAGTCGGCGCCGCGTGGGAGGGAGCGGGCCAAGATGGCGGCGGGGCCCATCTCGGAGCGGAACCAGGGTGAGCGTTATGGGGCTGCCCTAAAGGAGAGAAATGGGGTCGGTACCGGGAGGGCGAGTCGGCTTGGGGGATGTTTGGGGTGCTGAGGCCTCGCTGAGGGCGAGACGGTGGTTGTTTGTGTGGAGTTCTATGAGGCACCGGCAGGTGGGGGGGGGGCTGTGCGGCCTACCTGGCTTAGGCCGTGGTTACGGTTATGTGTAGGCCTTCTTAAAGGGCCAGGCACCCTTTATAACCTCATTAACTATGGGCCCCATAACTACACTTAAGGCTTTGGTTTCCAGCTCGGTCTCTGTTCTCTGTTCCAGATGCCACCGTGTACGTGGGGGGGTTGGATGAGAAGGTCAGCGAGCCGCTGCTGTGGGAGCTGTTCCTGCAGGCAGGACCCGTGGTCAATACACATATGCCCAAGGATCGAGTCACAGGGCAGCACCAGGGTGAGTCTGAACCCCTAAAAGCACAACATGGAATTGAATGGTGTATTTGGGGCCTATGGGAGGTGCAGACAGTGAGGGGTTGGTGTAGGAAGGGAGGGGAGGGTGGGAGGTTTGTAGGGTCTTCATCATAGGAGAGCATTGGGTTGAATCATGGGGCAGCACCAGGGTGAATCTGTGCCCCTAAAAGCACAAAATGGGATGGAATGATGGATTTGGGGCCTATGGAAGGTGCAGACAGCGAGGGGTTGGTGCAGGTAGGGAGGGGAGAGCGAGTGGTTTGTAGGGCCTTTATCATGGGAGAGCACTGGGTTCATTGAGTGATGGGGGTTGGTGCCTTCAGGCTGCAGTGTAAGGCCATAGTTCTGCCCTGACTTAAAGCTTTATATGGGGCCACGTTGCAGGTTATGGGTTCGTTGAGTTCCTGAGCGAGGAGGACGCGGATTACGCCATTAAGATCATGAACATGATCAAGTTGTACGGGAAGCCGATCAGAGTGAACAAAGCTTCAGCTCACAACAAGAACCTGGACGTGGGGGCCAACATCTTCATAGGGAACCTGGACCCTGAAATCGACGAGAAGTTGTTGTATGACACCTTCAGCGCCTTCGGGGTCATCCTACAGACACCCAAGATCATGCGGGACCCGGATACAGGCAATTCAAAGGGCTACGCCTTCATTAACTTCGCCAGCTTTGATGCTTCTGATGCTGCCATCGAGGCCATGAATGGACAGTATCTCTGCAATAGGCCCATCACTGTCTCCTATGCCTTCAAGAAGGATTCCAAAGGCGAGCGGCACGGCTCGGCTGCCGAGAGGCTCCTGGCAGCCCAGAATCCACTGTCTCAAGCAGATCGGCCCCACCAGCTGTTTGCTGATGCTCCCCCTCCTCCGACTGTCCCCACCCCTGTGGTCACAGCTCTGGGACCTGGTGTCACCCCTCCAGGTGGGTATGGAGGTGGGTATGGCCATATCGGGTGCTCAATGTGTGTTTATTATTGCTTTTGGGGCTGTGGAAGCAGCCTGCTTTCACCTTGCATCACCTGTTTGCTGTTCCTGGAGCTGGAAGGAGCTGCTCAGCTTCACACGTGGGTGCTCAGTGCAGCAGCACTGTGCTATAGGGACAGCCTTGCTGGCAGCACAAAGCCCTGCATGATTGCAAGGCTGCGATCCCAAGGAGTTGTTCTCATCCTGCAGCAGCCTGTGCTTTCCCAATATAGAGTGGATGGATCTTAGAGCTTCAGTCTGTTGGCTTTTCCATTTGCTGCGGCTTATTGTGTTTTCACCTCCTTCCCATTCATCCGGGACTCTTTGTGCTTGTCTTTCCTTCTGCTCTGTATCAAATCCTCACTGCTTTCTCTCTCTTTCTCTTTCCAGGCCTCCCACCTCCAGGATCATTCCCTCCCCCAGTTCCCCCTCCCGGAGCGATGCCCCCTGGAATGCCTCCTGCTATGCCACCCCCACCAATGCCACCTGGAGCCGGTGCCCCCGGCCCCCCAACAGGGGCTGCACCCACTGGAGGGCACCCACCTCACCCACACGCCTTCCCACCGGGCGGAATGCATCACCCAGGTACGTGTCTGAGCTCAAGAGATACAGAACATCATCTGCTATTGAATGGCCTTGGGTAAATCAGGTTTATTCCATGAGGTTTCCCTTGTGTAAAACAAGGAGGGAATTAACTGCTGACACATGGAAGGCACTGAGTGCTTTACAGCCATGGTGGAGCAGGCAGACAGGGCAGGGGGGTACCCTGCTTATCTGCTGAGACGCTGGTGTTGCTCAGTGCTAAAGAGAAGCAGCAATGTGAATGCCCTGGGTTGCATTTATGTGCTGGCTGTATCTTTCCACAAGATCTTGCTCTGGTGGCTGCTCTCCTCCCCAAGAAAAACAGGGGAGAGTCTGCGTGGGTGCAAAGACGTCACGTCAGCTGTGCTGCTTTTGGGTTTCTCTTCTGCATGTTCTAAACTGGGCCACAAATAGCTTGGAGCGGGCTTTATAAAAGGCTTTTTGGTGCTGTAGGAAATAGTTTCTGCACGAGAAGCATCCAGTTGGGTCAAGACAAGTGAAGGTGTGGGGTATAGGAAGGCACAGGCCATTGCAGCACGGGGTTTACAGGTTCCTGCTGCTGTTCTGGATTGAAGGATGTCGATGAGGCTTCAATCCATCCTTGTTTTTCCCTGGTGTAAATTAATAGGAGAAGTGTGAACCTTCTCAGCACAGTCTGCAGCTCTGCCAGGCGGGAGCTAATTCAAGGCACAAGAACAAGATGTTTCTTTGATTCCCTTCCATTTTTAGCTCCGTAGTACTGAGGGAACGAGCAGCGTATACAGTCCTGACTCCATGGTTTTCAAGGCAGAAATTAAAGTCATTTTACATCAGCTTTAAAAAGGGGGGAAAGGTTCTGATTTCAGTGTTTCTAACCCGGTCTGTTGCCAGGCCCATTTTCTATACCTGATATACCTGATATACCTAACCTGATATTTCAGCCCATATGGGGTTGGATGGGCTTCAGCACAGAGATCCTGCTCTCACTGTGAGCTCCCTTTGTCCCTATAGGAATGCCTCCCATGCAAGTACATCACGGCCCACCCGGGATGGGGCAGCACCACCCAGGACCACCAGGCTCTGCAGGCCAACCCCCTCCACGACCCCCACCCGGCATGCCGCACCCCGGCCCCCCACCTATGGGTATGCCACCGAGAGGACCCCATTTTGGGTCACCTATGGGTAAGTTGGTGTCTATGAGAGGAAGCACATGTGGTTTTGTGTTGGTCAGACCCTTGCCCTCCATCACCCCTCCCTTAATGGGGGTGGGAAGGGTGGTCTCCTCACGTTGAGGTGTCTCAGAGCAGGACCTGGGGGCTCTGTGCTGCTTGATGGGGTTTCTTGTGTCTATGGGGATGCAGAGCTTTGACACTCCCCATTACCTAAAGGGGAGATGTCAAGTGGGCTTTGCCTAAAGGGGGGGATTCCTGAGACCTGTGTGTCCATCAGTGATGCTGGGGGTTATAGGGGGGACCCTTGGGAGGGGAGTGAGGGGCAGCGTTGGCCTCGTTGCCCCCTTAGAGCCTGGAATTGAGTGGCTGGGCTGCTGTCACCACTCAGAGGGGCTGTGGGTGAGATAAAACCCATATTGTGGGCCCAGAATGATGCCACTGAGAGCTGAGTTATGGGGTCACCCCTGTGATGGGGGGACACAGTGCCATGGGGTGAAGGTGAATGAGTGGGGCAGCCCCACATGTATAGCCCTGGGAGGAGCCCCAGGCTGATGCTTGGGGCTTCCATCATCCTTTCAGTCTCCAGGTGAGTTCCCCCAACCTGTGGGCACCAACTGAATGTATGGGGTGGGTATGGGGGGGGGCTGCCTTTTTAGTGGGTTCTAACAGCTCTGCTCTCCCCACAGGTCACCCCGGCCCCATGCCGCACCACGGGATGCGCGGCCCTCCTCCATTGATGCCACCCCATGGATACAACGGCCCCCCTCGCCCCCCACCTTATGGCTATCAGAGGGTCCCCCTCCCCCCCAGGCCGGCTCAGAGACCCCCGGGGGTGCCCCCACGTGGTCCTTTAAGAGGCCCATTACCCTAAAGGCTGTTGGGGCCACACTGTGCTGTTGGGGGACCTTCCTTAGGCTGCCATTCACCCTTGGGTTTGAGTTACCAAAGGGAAGAGGCATAGTTGGGTCCATCCCCCTCCCATCCCCCCCCACCCTTTTTAATCCTTTTTCCTCCTTTCTTTTGATAGCCTTCATTTTATTGTTTCCTTTTTCCTCCCCCTCCTCCCTTAGAAGGTTTTTAAGGCAGCTCGAATAGGTTTTTTTTCTTTTTTAATTAGCCACGTAAAGCAACAATTGCCCATTTACAAATAAAACGTGTTAAGAACAGGAGGGTGTCCCTCCATAGTGGAGGTGAGGCTCTGCCTATTGGTTCTGCTTTGGCCAGGTACGTTGATGCTGATGCTGTGTATCCCATTGAGCTGCTGTATTTGGGGTTGTGCACCCAGACTCTTAATGGCTGATGGGCTCCATATGACCCTGCATTGAAGATCACAGACAACGGAGCCTTCAGGTCTGTTGCATCCTCATCCCAAAGAGCCCAGCCAATGGGGCCAGGCCATTCGGAGGAGAATTGAGGAGCAAAACCTGCTCTTTTAATTCTTTGCTTTGTGAGATCTCAGTCTGACGTTGCTCCCTATAGGAAGCCCTTCAAGTTGTGGGTATGGGAATAATATCCAATGGGAGTTAAGCCTTGAGGTTGTGGGGTGGATAAGGAGGCAGAGCTGGTTTGGTCTCTGTGTGCTCTATGAGGAGCCCTTTTGGGGTCCTTGTGGCTCTATGGAAGCACCAAGGGGTGCAGATGGGGTTTGCTGTATACAAGCAGGCTTTGTTAGATGGAAAGGCTTGAGAAATGGCCTTGCCTCTCTATTGCTTTCAATGGAGGAGAAAGGATTTTGTTCTCAGCCCCGCTTTTACTCGTGGTTGTTTTATTTTTATTGCAACTTCCCAAGGCTAAAATTGACCTTTAGCTTCAATCCCTGCTCACCCTTTTTTGGGCCAGAGAGACAGAACGGTGCCTGGCTTTGCTTTAATCATCACGGGCTGCTTTGATAAGTGCCTGGGAGGGATGGAGAAACCCAAAGCCTGGCTGGGGAAATAGCAAAGCCCAGCTACAAGCTCTATTTCCCCCTTGTGCTGATGTGAGTAAGCACTGAAGGGTCTGTGAGGCGAAGCAGAAGGGCTGTGCATTAACTCAGTTGTGCTGTAGTTTATAGCAGGGGATGGCATAGAAGTAACGTTATATTGAGCTCAGTGCTGTGTGTTCTCACTCTGCTCCTGGCATAGATGGGTTTAAATGCAGCTTGTCCAGCTCAAAACTGGATCTGGTTGAAACCAGCAGCCAATTGTGGCTGGTTAAAAGGGCAGGAGAAGCTGCGAGGGGCTGGTTGTTACTTCATATAATCCTGAGGATTGCAATTGACATGGGAAGGTTTGCATTCAGCTTCCCATACACGTGGCTCTAAGTTTGCTGCAGGGCTTATGGATGCTGCAGGGGAAGCAGCTCTGAAGTGAATGGATCTTGGAGCTGGGGGTTTGAATTCACTGTGCTGCTCCAAATGGATGCATGGAGTATGGGGAAGGTCTCAGTGTTAGGCTGCAGATCTGATGGCAAAGAACTTGGATACAAAGCTCTGAATGGATGGAACCAAGAGAAACAACCCCACAGCAGCTCCAGCAATGGGTATTAAAGCATTCCTGGATGGAAACAATGGCACCAAGGAAAGGCAAAGTGCCCCCCATGCATTGGATCTCAATGCATGTGATGCTGAGCTGGGTCACCTTGCCTGCATCCTCCTATTTGGTGCCATTTGCGGCTCAGCCTCAGGTTTAATTTCACAGCCAGCTCAGCCTCTGTGCTGGTGAAGCTGATGTGATGCGTGTGTGTGTGTGCAGGGACTTCTATTTTAATGCTGTTCCTGGCAAGAGAGAAATCCTATAAGGATAGAAGGATGCTTTCTCCATCCAGGATTGGGAACAGCAGTGGGATGGGATTGGGATGGGATGGGATGGAGATGGGATATGGGGTGGGATGGGGTGAGATGGGATATGGGATGGGGATGGAGATGGGATGGGATGGAGATGGAGATGGGGATGGGATGGATGATGGATGGGATGTGATGGAATGGGATGGGATATGGGATGGGATGGAGATGGGATATGGGATGGGATGGAGATGGGATGGAGATGGGGATGTGATGGATGGGATGGGATATGGGATGGATTGGATATGGGATGGGATGGAGATGGGATATGGGATGGATATGGGATATGGGATGGAGATGGGATGGGATGGGATATGGGATGGATTGGATATGGGATGGGATGGGATATGGGATGGATTGGATATGGGATGGGATGGGATGGGACCAGAGCCCCCTCCCCACTGTCTGCATGGAGGGGATATGAGGGACCCCTGGCTGGGATAAGGAAGGTGTGGAGCATTGCAGCTCACCTTGGTTGTGCTTCAGCTCTTTGGGTTGGGTTAACTCAGCCACAAAGCATCGGTTGGGGTTTATTTCCAATGGGAGCTCAGTCCTTTCCCATCTCAATCCTTCCCCACGCTGGTCCTGCTTTGTATCAGCCCCACTTCTGTCCCTCCAACCCCTGTCTCTGTGTGGTCTGAGGGTCTCTGCTGCCCCATTGCCAGGCTGGGGACCCCCCAACCACATCTATATATATAACCATATCTATATATATAACCACATCTATATATATAACCACATCATTCCTCACCCTCTGCTTGAAGGAGTTTGGGGTCCTGCAGGGCTCTGGGGTTGAGCTCCCGGCTCTTGAATGGGGGAAAGCATCGCTCTGTGTGCCCCCCCCCCCACAGCCCCCAATGAGCCATAGGAGGGTTGTGTGCCGTATCCTGATGGGGGGCAGAGCTTCAAACCGATCCAGGCGGAGTAAAATCCGATCCGAAAAGCGATGGAAATTCAGCCCTGAGGACGATGTGACTCAGATCTGCCTGGCTGTGCTTCCATCTGCCCGCGGCCGTGGTGGGGAGCGAGTGGGAGAAGCTGCCAGAGCGGTTCTAAACGCCTTGAAACCCCTTTTATTCCTCATCAAAACCCCCCCCAAAAAAAACCACGAGGGGCCGGGACCCTCAGCTCACACCCCACACATCCAACACCCCCCTTAAAGCATCTCCAGCATTGAAGCCCTGAGCTCCGGGGGGGGTCTCCCATCACCCTATGAAGCGCTGCATCCCTTCGGCTCTGCTTTAACCAAATAGAGGCCCCCCCCCCCAACACCGGTACAGCCCCCCCCCCGCTATAGCACAGCCCCCCCCGCTATAGCACAGCCCTCCCCATCGCCTCCCTTCTCTGCCTGTCGCAATGGACTCTCCCAGCTCTGGGTGCGTGTGGCTGAGGCTGCAGCGCTGACGCCGGGCTGGTACCCGAGGGTTGATCTGCTGCTGGATCCCTACGAGCATCATTCATCCCTACGAGCATCCTTCATCCCTACGAGCATCCTTCATCCTCAGAGCATCCTTCATCCTCCTCGGTACATCCAGCATTGGAGCAGACCACGCACTGACACAGGTAAGGATGCCACTATAAAGCATCCCCCCCCCTATTTCCTCCCTTCCCATCCTCATCTCCCATCTGCTTTTAATTAGCATCCTCGGGGTTTTGCTGGCTGACGGATGGGGAGTTTTACCTTCTCCTTCTCATCTCTGTGGCCATTTTGTCCTGAAAATCCTTTGCTTCCACCTCTCAATGCTTTTCTCTGTGCGATCGGGAGCCCCTCGTTAGCTCTGTGCACTGCAGGGATCCCATTATAGGGATGGATAAGGAACCTGGGGGGGTTTGGGGGGGGGGTGACCTTGGGCACTGGGGAGGGCCAAGTCTTCCCTATGTCGCCATGTTCATGGTGCTCTAAGGAAAGGAAGGGGGGGGACCCTAATATAGGAACCCCCCAGGGGTTTGGGGCCGCATCAATCAGGTGCTCAGAGGGAATAAAGGGGCCCAGAGCCCCCATAACCTTGTATAGGGTCGGGGCTGATATCACAGATGGGGTTGGCTGAGCCTTTGTGCAGCCAGGAGAGTATTTAGGGGGACCCCCATTTCCATTCCCCATCTTGCCAGCCTGTGATCTGTGCCATTTCTGCCTTGTTGGGAAAGCAGGACCCTCATCCTAAAGGGATCCACCATCATTATTTGGGTGGCCCTGGCTTTAACCTTGCCATCCCCCCATTATATCTGCTTGTCCCCCCCTCCTCTTTGCTGCCCCCCACTCCCTTTTTGCTGGCTCCCTATTGCCAAAATGCGTCACAGCCCCGTGGAATCAGCCCCGCACCAGATGACCTTGGTGCTGGCCAAGGCCGCACACCGGCTCCTTCCAACCCCTTTGGGATCCCACCCGAGTTGGGCAGGGGGTCCATGAGGGTTTAATGCCCTGGGATGGAAGGTTGGGAGGGGGGGGAGGAAGGTGGGTTTAATGGGGTGGGGGGGGAATAGGGGGGGTGAATTGTGCCGCAGCGCCAGCACTGCACTGTCCCTGGGTGTCTGCGCAGAGCCAGCCGACAGCCCTGGATGTATAGGATGTATAGGATGTATAGAATATATATAGGGTATATAGGGTATATAGGGTATATAGGGTCTATAGGGTGTATATAGGGTATATAGGGTATATAGGGTATATAGGGTGTATAGGGATATATAGGGGTATATAGGGGTATATGATATATAGGGGTATATAGGTATATGAGATGATATATAGGGGTGTATGAGGTATATAGGATATATGGGATATATGGGATGATATAGGGTATATAGGGATATATGGGATATATGGGGTATATAGGGTATATAGGGTATATAGGATATATAGGATACATAGGATACATAGGGTATATAGGGTATATAGGATGTATAGGGTATATAGGATGTATAGGGTATATAGGATATATAGGGTATATAGGATATATAGGGTATATAGGATATACAGATATACAGGATATATAAGGTATATAGGATATATGGGATATATGGGATATATAGGGTATATAGGCTATATAGGGTATATGGGATATATGGGATATATAGGGTATATAGGATATATGGGATATATAGGGTATATAGGATATACAGGGTATACAGGGTATATAGGATATATAGGGTATATAGGATACATAGGATGTATAGGATGTATGGGATATATGGGATATATGGGATATATAGGATACATAGGATATATATAGGATACATAGGATATATGCAGGATATATATAGGATATATAGGATCCATAGGATATATATAGGATATATAGGAGATATAAGGCCAAATTTAGCTCTATGTTGAAGCCCCAGCCCTGCTGTTATTAAAGGGGGGGGGGTCGGGGGGAGCACCGCTTGTGACGGCTGACCGTCGCCTCCTGCGGCACACTCGGAGGTCTGCCAGGAGTAAAAATAGCACCTTTTATTTTAAGGGGGGGGGGTGGAGAAGGAGGGGGGCGGGTTCATGGCTGTCAGAGCATTGCTCAGCCCCGCTGGGGGCTGGGGGTCTGTCATAGGTTGTGTTGGGTTCTGCAGGGGGCAATGCTGGGTGCTGCCCATAGGGATGGGGGATTGGGTGGCCCCAAATGGGGGATTGGGTGACCCCATATGGGGGATTGGATGGCCCCAATGGGGGATTGGGTGACCCCATATGGGGACTGGGTAGCCCTAATGGGGGATTGGGTGGCCCTATATGGGGGATTGGGTGGCCCTATATGGGGGTTGGTGGCCCTATATGGGGGTTGGTGGCCCTATATGGGGGATTGGTGGCCCTATATGGGGGATTGGGTGGTCCCTATATGGGGGATTGGGTGGCCCCTAAATGGGGGATTGGATGGCCCCTAAATGGGGGATTGGGTGGCCCCATATGGGGGATTGGGTGGCCCCATATGGGGGATTGTGTGGCCCCATATGGGGGATTGGATGGCCCCAAATGGGGGATTGGGTGGCCCTATATGGGGGATTGGGTGGCCCCATATGGGGGTCCTTGGTGTGTATCCGGACCCCCTCCTTCTGGAAGCCTCCCTGGGGGGTCATATATGGTCTCTGTGCCCACTCAGCACCCACAGGCACCTCTGGGCAGTTGGGTTGGAGCTGAATGAGCCTAGAGACCCCCCTGAGTGCCCCCCAACCCAAAGCTCAATTCACTCCCTGCCTATGAATGGCCACCAATGCAGAGCTATGTGCTACCCCAGGACCCCCCCCATGTCCCCCGGGACCCTCCCGACCCCGACCCATAGGTCCCTGCCCCCCTGGGGGCTGCTTTGTGCCCTGCTGGGGTCACCCCCCCCCAACCCAGCCCGCAGGTGGTGGGAATAGTGGGCGGGCTCCTGCGTGGCCACGCCCCCTCTCTCGAAGCTCATTGGCTGAACGGCGGGGCCGTGCCCCTCCAGCCCCATTGATGCAGGTGGGGGTGGCCACGCCCCCCGGAGCTGATTGGTTCGTGGCTCAGCATCGTTTTCCCAGCCCCATTGAGAGGGCGGTGGGGTCTTATTTTATCAATGGGCTGGGCGGCCCATTGGGGGGCTGTGGGGTACCTTGGTTTGTCGGTGGGGGGCTGTGGGTCCGTGTTGGGGGTCTCCCATCCCCATGAGACTCTGGGGGCACCAATAGGGCTGGAGATGTGACCCCCAGAGTGGGGGTGGTTGCCCCCTGTGATAACTCCTTTGAATGGAGGCAATGGGGGGCTGAGCCCCGTGCTGGACTGCAGGGGGTATGGGGGGGATATGTGGGGTATGGGGGGGCACGTAGGGTATGGGAGGATGTGTGGGGTATAGGGGGACATGTGGGGTATAAGGGGACATGTAGGGTATGGGGGATATGCGGGGTATAGGGGGACACATAGGGTATGTGGGGATGTGTGGGGTATGGGAGACACATGGGGTATAGGGTGACGTGGGGTATAGGGGGACATGTGGGGTATAGGGGGTCATATAGGGTATGGAGAGATATGTGGGGTATGGGGGACGTGGGGTATGGGGGATACATGAGGTATAGGGGGACACGTAGGGTATGGGAGGACATGGAGGGTATGGGGGGACATGTGGGGTATAGGGGGGCACATAGGGTGTGGGGGGACATGGAGGGTATGGGGGGACATGTGGGGTATGGGGGGACATGAGGGGCATGTTGGCTATAGGGGGACATATAGGGTATGGAGAGATGTGGGGTATGGAGGATACATGAGGTATAGGGCGATACATGAGGTATAGGGGGACATGTAGGGTATGGAGGGACATGGAGGGACATGGAGGGACATGGAGGGACATGGAGGGACATAGAGGGACATGGAGGGACATGAGGACCCCCCCCTTAACACAGTCCCTGTTATGTCTGTGCCCCCAGCTGTGTGCCAGGCGGATGGGTAGCGCTGCTGCCCAACCCCCCGCATCCAACCGCAGCCCCCAACTGTGAGGGCTGGGATCCAAGACCCCCCCCACACCCCAAATCCCTCCTCCAACCCAAAGACACCTGAAGGTCTCACCCCAACGTCACCATGGACGAGAGCTTCCGAGACAGGACGGCCTTCATCCGCGGTGCCAAAGATATCGCCAAGGAGGTGAAGAAACACGCGGCCAAGAAGGTGAGCAAAGGGATGGAGAGGATGCAGGATGAATACACCAAGAGATCCTACAGCCGCTTCGAGGAGGAGGAGGATGATGAAGATTACGCACCTCAGGATGGATATTACCGAGGTGGAGAAGGGGCTGCTGAAGAGGAGGGGGCTTCGAGCGACGCCACCGAAGGGCACGATGAGGAGGATGAGATTTACGAGGGGGAATATCAAGGGATCCCACGGCAGGACTCGATGAAGGGAGGAGAGAGGCTGGTTAGGGATGTGACCCCCGGGGCCTTCGATGACAGCGAGGGGCAGAGGAGGAAGGATAAGGAGGAGCTGGCGCAGCAATACGAGCTGATCCTGCAGGAGTGCGGCCATGGCAGGTTCCAATGGAGCCTGTATTTTGTGCTGGGGTTGGCGTTGATGGCTGATGGAGTGGAAGTGTTTGTGGTGGGATTCGTGCTGCCCAGCGCCGAGAAGGACATGTGCCTGTCTGACTCCAATAAGGGAATGTTGGGTGAGTGGGGAGGGGGAGTGGGGTATGGGGGGGAGAG
>NC_029540.1:407654-416170 GCF_001577835.2 Coturnix japonica
GTGGGGTGGGGTATGGGGGAGAGGGGTTAGGGTTGGTCTATAGGGGATGTGGGGGGCAATAGCAACACCAGTATGGTACAGGGGGACCCCCCCAACCCCATAGCATCATTGATGTGATACTGGGGGGCCCCTCAGCCCCCCATCAACACCAATGTGGTCTGGGGGACCCCCCAACCCCATAGCATCACTGATGTGATACTGGGGGGCTCCTCAGCCCCCCATCAACACCAATATGGCACTGGGGGACCCCTCAGCCCCCCACCCCCCATCCCACCACCAATACAGCCCCTCCCACCCCCCATATCATCCCGTCCACGTGTCCCTGGTACCCAGGGGCTGACCCCGCTGTGTCCCCCTCCCCTTATTTAGGGCTCATCGTTTACCTGGGCATGATGGTGGGCGCGTTCCTGTGGGGCGGGCTGGCCGACCGCCTGGGCCGAAGGCAATGCCTCCTCATCTCCCTGTCCGTCAACAGCGTCTTCGCCTTCTTCTCCTCCTTCGTGCAGGGTTACGGCACCTTCCTCTTCTGCAGGCTGCTCTCAGGCATGGGGTAAGAACACCCCATAGGGCGACCCATAAGACCCCCCACCCTATATCCTGCCCCACTATATCCCGCCCCACTGATGCCCTTCTCTTTGTGCCCCCCCCCCCCCCAGCATTGGGGGTTCCATCCCCATCGTTTTCTCCTACTTCTCGGAGTTCCTGGCGCAGGAGAAACGTGGGGAGCACCTGAGCTGGCTGTGCATGTTCTGGATGATCGGTGGTATTTTTGCTTCAGCAATGGCTTGGAGCATCATCCCACATTACGGTAATAAGGGGGGAAGGGGGGGGGGTGAGATGAGCTGTGTGGGGTCTCAGACCCCATAGCTGTGTGGGTACTGAGTTCTATAGGGTCTCAGACCCCATAGCCATGTGGGCAATGAGTTCTATAGGGTCTCAGACCCCATAGCCACGTGGGCACTGAGTTCTATAGGGTCTCAGACCCCATAGCATGTGGGCACTGAGTTCTATAGGGTCTCAGACCCCATAGCCATGTGGGCAATGAGTTCTATGGGGTCTCAGACCCCATAGCCATGTGGGCAATGAGTTCTATAGGGTCTCAACCCCATAAGCACTTGTGCACTGAGCTCTGTGGGGTCTCAGCCACCATAGCCATGTGGGCACTGAGTTCTATAGGGTCTCAGACCCCATAGCCATGTGGGCAATGAGTTCTATAGGGTCTCAGACCCCATAGCCATGTGGGCAATGAGTTCTATAGGGTCTCAGCCCCAGCACTGAGCTCTGTGGGCTCTCAGCCCCATAACCACATATGCACTGAGTTCTATAGGGTCTCAGCCCCCATAACCACATGTGCACTGAGTTCTATAGGGTCTCAGCCCCATAAGCACATGTGCACTGAGTTCTATAGGGTCTCAGCCCCATAAGCACTTGTGCACTGAGTTCTATAGGCTCTCAGCCCCAGCACTGAGTTCTATAGGCTCTCAGCCCCATAAGCATGTATGCACTGAGTTCTATAGGTTCTCAGCCCTATAACCATATATGCACTGAGTTCTATAGGCTCTCAGCCCCATAACCACATATGCACTGAGTTCTATAGGCTCTCAGCCCTATAACCACATATGCACTGAGTTCTATGGGGTCTCAGCCCCAGTACTGAGCTCTGTGGGCTCTCAGCCCCATAAGCATGTATGCACCAAGTTCTATAGGCTCTCAGCCCCAGCACTGAGTTCTATAGGCTCTCAGCCCCATAACCACACATGCACCAAGTTCTATAGGGTCTCAGCCCCTTCCATCCCCCCTCCCCACAGGCTGGAGCTTCCAGATGGGCTCAGCTTATCAGTTCCACAGCTGGAGGGTCTTTGTCCTGGTGTGCGCCTTCCCCTCTGTCTTTGCCATCGGGGCTTTGACCACGATGCCCGAGAGCCCCCGCTTCTACCTGGAGGTCAGCAGGGCTGGGGGGGGGGCATGGATACATCCTAATAGGGGCTGGGGGCTTTGGGGTGGGGGGGAGACCCCCTAAATGGGGGCTGGGAATGGAGAGGAGACCCACAAGTGGATGCTGAGAGTGGAAAAGGGAGCCCAAAATGATGGAGTGGGGGTAAGGACCCCAGGGTGGGTAATGGGATTGGGGTTGGGAACCCCAGGAGGGTAATGGGGTTGGGGTTGGGATCCCATGTGGGTGCTGGGATTGGGGTTGGGACCCCCAGGAGGGTACTGGGATTGGGGTCCCAACCCCATGTGGGTGCTGGGATTGGGGTTGGGACCCCATGTGGGTGTTGGGATTGGGATAGGGACCCCAGGTGGATAATGGGATTGGGGTTGGGACCCCAGGTGGGTGCTGGGATTGGGGCTGGGACCCCATGTGGGTGCTGGGATTGGGGCTGGGACCCTATGTGGGTGCTGGGATTGGGGTCCCAACCCCATGTGGGTGCTGGGATTGGGGCTGGGACCCCATGTGGCTGTTGGGATTGGGGTTGGGACCCCATGTGGATAATGGGATTGGGGTAAAGACCCCCAGGGGGCTGCTAGGGATGGAGCAGGGACCCCCATAAAGGGGCTGGGGATGGGATAGGGGCACCCACATGGACATGGGGATGGGGCAGGGACCCCATGGGGGTGCTGGGGTTGGGGGGTGGTGGTGGTCCCAGGGTGACCCCAGGCTCTGCCCTATAGAATGGTAAACATGATGAGGCCTGGATGGTGCTGAAGCAGGTTCACGACACCAACATGAGGGCAAAGGGGCACCCCGAGAGGGTCTTCTCGGTAAGGGCCAGCCCCCCACCCATATTAATACCCCCATCCCAATGCCACCAGTCCCATATTAATGCCCCCATCCCAATGCCACCAGTCCCATATTAATACCCCCACCCCAATGCCACCATTCCCCTCCCAGTGCCCTAAGCCCCAACCTGGTGCCACCCACCCCCATACCAAACACATATTCCCCCCCCCCTGCCAACTCCCACCCCAGGGAGCAGCATGGCCCTATGGGGTTGGCAGCAAGTGGGGAAACTGAGGCAGGGGGCACCCTATAGGTTACCCACATCAAGACCATCAAGAGGGAGGACGAGCTGATCGAGATCCAGGCGGACACGGGAGCGTGGCATCGCCGCTGGTGGGTGCGCTGCCTCAGCCTCTCACAGCAGGTATGTATGGGGCCAGGTCCTGTCCAGGTATGGGGCCAGGTCCTGTCCAGGTATGGGGCCAGGTCCTGTCCAGGTATGGGGCCAGGTCCTGTCAGGTATGGCAGGTCGGTCCCATGTATGGGCCAAGGTCGTCCATGTATGGGGCCAGGTTGTCATGGTATAGGGTCAGGTTCTGTCCATGTATGGGTGTCAGTCCTGTCAGTATGGGCAGTACTGTCCCATGTATGGGGGGGCCAGGTCCTGTCCATGTATGGGCCAGGTCCTGTCAGTATGGGGAGGATCGAGGTATGGGCCAGGTCCTGCCAGAGTTGGCGGCCAGTCGGTCCGTATGGGGCAGGTCCTGTCAGGTATGGGGCCGAGGTCTGCCAGGTAGGGGTCAGTTCTGCCAGGTACTGGGGTCAGGTCTGTCCATGATATGGGGCCAGGTCCTGCCACCGTATGGCGGTCAGGTCCTGCCAGGTATAGGGTCAGGTCCCCTGTCACAGGCTATGGGGGTCGAGGTCCTGCAGGTATGGGGTCAGGTCCTGCCCAGGTATGGGGTCAGGTCCTGCCCAGGTATGGGGCCAGGTCCTGCCCAGGTATGGGGTCAGGTCCTGCCCTTGTATGGGGTCAGTTCCTGCCCAGGTGTGGGGTCAGGTCCTGCCCATGTATGGGGCCAGATCCTGTCCATTTGTGGGGCCAGATCCTGTTCATTTATGGGGCCAGATCCTGCCCCACAGCCGTGGGTCCCTGTGGGGTCTCCTGTTGTCCCAGCTCTCATCCCTCCCTGTAGGTTTGGAGTAACTTCCAGCAGTGCTTTGCCCCCGAGTACCGACGCATCACGCTGATGATGATGGCTGTGTGGTTCACCATGAGCTTCAGGTGGGGGCTGGCAATGGGGCTGGGGGCAATGGGGTGGGGGCAGGAGAGATGGGAGGGGGCTGGGGGCATTGGGTTGGATACAGGAGAGATGGGGATGGGGCTGGCAATGGGGTGGGTACAGGAGAGATGGGATGGGGCTGGGATGTACCAGTATGGGGATGGGTGACACCATCATGATGCCAATGGGGTTGGGATGGGGTTGGTGGCATTGGAAAGGGGCTGGTGACCCCAGGATAGGGTGGGTGGCAATGGGATGGAGCTGGTGGCACTGGGATGGGGTTGATAGCACTGATATGGGATTGGTGGCATTAGGATGGGGCTGATAGCACTGGGATGGGGCTGGTGGTGCCAGTATGGGGTTGGGTGACAACATTATGATGCCAATGGGGTTGGGATGGGACTGATAGCAATAGGATGGGGCTGATAGCACTGGGATGGAACTGGTGACCCCAGATAGCTCTGGGATGGGGCTGGTGGCAGCAATGGGGTTGATAGCACTGGGATGGGGCTGGTGGCATTAGGATGGGGCTGATAGCAGCAATGGGGCTGATGGCACTGGAATGGGGATGATTGGTGTCAATGGGATGGAGCTGGTGTCAATGGGATGGGGCTGATAGCAATAGGATGGGGCTGATAGCACTGGGATGGGGCTGTTAGCTCTGGGATGGGGCTGATAGCAGCAATGGGGCTGATAGCACTGGGATGGGGCTGGTGTCAGTGGGGCAGAGCTGGGTGCCCGGCTCTGGGCTCAGCTCCTCTCACCCCACAGTTACTACGGACTGACCGTGTGGTTCCCAGACATGATCAAACACCTTCAGAACATCGAATACGCGTCTCGTACCAAACTCTTCACCCGCGAGAAGGTCCGACACTTCACCTTCAACTTCACCCTGGAGAATCAGATCCACCAGGGAGGGGAGTACTTCAATGACAAGTGGGTGCTGGGGGATGTGGGGTGGGGATGGGGGGGAATTAGGGGCACTGAGATGGGGCTGGGGGCGTTGGGATGGGGTGGTGGCATTGGGATGATGGCTTTGGGATGATGGCTTTGGGGTGGTGGCATTGGGATGATGCTGGGGGTGTTGGGATGGGGCTAAGGGTGATGGGATGGGGTTGGGGGTGTTGGGATGGGGCTGGGGGTGTTGGGATGGGGCTGGGGGTGTTGAGATGGGGTTGAGGGTGTTGGGATGGGGTTGGGGGTGTTGGGACATTGGGATGGGGATGGGGCCTCTGGGATGGGGGCATTGGATTGGGGGCGTTGGGATGGAGTTGGTGGCATTGGGATGGGGCTGAGGGAGTTGGAATAGGACTGGGGGTGTTGGGATGGGGCTGAGGGTGTTGGGATGGGGCTGGGGGTGTTGAGATAGGGTTGGGGGTGTTGGGATGGGACTGGGGGTATTGGGATGGGGCTGGGGGAGTTAGAATGGGCTTGGGGGCTCTGGGATGGGGTTGGGGGTGTTGGAATAGGGTTGGGGCATTGGGATGGGGATGGGGCCTGTGGGATGGGGGCATTGGATTGGGGTTGGGGGCATTGGGATGGGGCTGGGAGTGTTGGGATGGGGTTGGGGGCATTGGAATGGGACTGGGGGCATTGGGATGGGGCTGAAAGTGTTGGATTGGGGTTGGGGCATTGGGATGGAGTTGGGGGCATTGGAATAGGACTGGGGGCATTGGGATGAGGCTGAGGGCATTGGGATGGGGTTGGGGGCATTGGGATTGGGCTGGGAGCATTGCAGTGGGGCTGGGGGCGTTGGGATGGGGCTGAGGGTGTTGGGATGGAGTTGAGGGCTCTGGGATGGGGCTGAGGGTGTTGGAATAGGACTGGGGGCACTGGGATGGGTTGGGGGCATTGCAATGGGGATGGGGCCTCTGGGATAGGGGCATTGGATTGGGGTTGGGGGCGTTGGGACAGGATTGGGGGCATTGGGATGGGGCTGAGGGCACCGGGTTTGTGGGTTCTGGGATGGGGTTGATGGTACCGATATGGGCTGGGGGTGTCGGGATGGGGCTGGGGGTGTTGGAATGGGGTTGGGGGCATTGGGATGGGGCTGGCAGTACCCACATGGAGCTCCCCCCCCCCTCCAGGTTCATTGGGTTGAAGATGAAGTCGGTGACGTTCGAGGACTCGCTGTTTGAGGATTGCTACTTTGAGGACGTGACATCCAGTGAAACCTTCTTTGAAAACTGCACCATCATCTCCACCATCTTCTACAACACAGGTCTGGGGTCAGGAGGGATGTAGGTGCAAGGTTTGGGGTTTTAGGTGCAAGGTTTGGGGTTTTAGGTGCAAGGTTTGGGGTTGTATGTACAAGATTTGGGGGTTTAGATGCAAAGTTTGGGGTTGTAGGTGCAAGGTTGGGGGTTTTAGTGCAAGGTTTGGGTCCCAGGTACAAAGGACTGGGTGTAGGGTGCAAGGTTTGGGGTTTTAGTGCAAGGTTTGGGGTTTAGATGCAAGGTTTGGGGTTGTAGGTGCAAGGTTGGGGGTTTTAGTGCAAGGTTTGGGGTTGTAGGTGCAAGGTTTGGGGTTTTAGTGCAAGATTTGGGGTTGTAGGTGCAAGGTTTAGGTCCCAGGTGCAAAGGACTGGGTGTAGGGTGCAAGGTTTGGGGTTTTAGTGCAAGGTTTGGGGTTTAGATGCAAGGTTTGGGGTTCTTAGTGCAAGGTTTGGGGGTTTAGATGCAAGATTTGGGGTTGTAGGTGCAAGGTTGGGGGTTTTAGTGCAAGGTTTGGGGTTTTAGGTGCAAGGTTTGGGGTTAGATGCAAGGTTTGGGGTTTTAGTGCAAGGTTTGGGGTTTCAAATGCAAGGTTTGGGGTTTTAGGTGCAAGGTTTGGGGTTGTAGGTGCAAGGTTTAGGTTCCAGGTGCAAAGGATTGGGTGTAGGGTGCAAGGTTTGGGGTTATAGATGCAAGGTTTGGGGGTTTAGTGCAAGGTTTGGGGTTGTAGGTGCAAAGTTTGGGGTTTCAGGTGCAAGGTTTGGGGTTGTAGATGCAAGGTATGGGGTTTCAAATGCAAGGTTTGGGGTCGTGGGTACAAGATTTGGGAGTTTAGATGCAAGTTTGGGGTTTAGATGCAAGGATTGGGGTTGTAGGTGCAAAGTTGGGAGTTTCAGGTGCAAGGTTTGGGTCCCAGGTGCAAAGGACTGGGTGTAGGGTGCAAGGTTTGGGGTTTAGATGCAAGGTTTGGGGTTTCAGATGCAAGGTTTGGGGTTATAGGTGCAAAGTTTGGGGTTTTAGTGCAAGGTTTGGGGTTTTAGGTACAAGGTTTGGGGTTCTTGGTGCAAGGTTTGGGGTTGTATGTACAAGATTTGGGGTTTCAGATGCAAGGTTTGGGGTTTTAGTGCAAGGTTTGGGGTTGTAGGTGCAAGGTTTGGGGGTTTAGGTGCAAGGTTTGGGGTTGTAGATGCAAGGTTTAGGTCCCAGGTGCAAAGGATTGGGTGTAGGGTGCAAGGTTTGGGGTTATAGATGCAAGGTTTAGGTTCTTGTTGCAAGGTTTGGGGTTTCAGGTGCCAGGTTTGGGGTCGTATGTACAAGATTTGGGGGTTTAGATGCAAGATTTGGGGTTGTAGGTGCAAGGTTTGGGGGTTTAGATGCAAGATTTGGGGTTCTTAGTGCAAGATTTGGGGTTGTAGATGCAAGGTTTGGGGTTTCAGATGCAAGGTTTGGAGTTTTAGTGCAAGGTTTGGGGTTATAGGTGCAAAGTTTGGGGTTGTAGGTGCAAGGTTTAGGTGCTTGTTGCAAGGTTTGGGGTCCCAGATGCAAAGTTTGGGGTTTCAAATGCAAGGTTTGGGGTTGTAGATGCAATTGGTGCAAGGTTTGGGGTTCTTAGTGCAAGATTTGGGGCTTTAGATGCAAAGTTTGGGCTTCTTGGTACAAGGTTTAGGGTTGTAGCTGCAAAGTGAAGCAAGGTAGAAGAATAGGGGGGGATAAACCCCAACCCCCCCCCCCCCATCCACCCCCTGTTCCCCCCCAGACCTCTTCGAGTACAAGTTCATCAACAGCCGCGTGTTGAACAGCACCTTCCTGCACAACAAGGAGGGCTGCCAGCTGGATTTCAGCGACGACAACAACGCCTACATGATTTATTTCGTCAGTTTCCTGGGTACCCTGGCTGTGCTGCCCGGGAACATCGTCTCGGCGCTGCTCATGGACAAGATCGGCCGCCTCCGGATGCTGGGTGGGCACTGCTGCATCAGCAGCCCCCTCCTCTGCATCAGAATCCCCCCCTGCTGCAGCCATTTCCCCCCTTTCCTCCCCTATTTCCCTCTTTTCTGCCCCATTTCCCCCCCTCTCCCATCCCAATGCCCCCCATCTCCCCTCTCCTCCCCATATTCCCTCTCCTCCTCTATATCCTCTCTATATCCTCTCTATTCCCCCTTTATCCCCCTTTTCTCCCCC
This sequence comes from Coturnix japonica, assembly GCF_001577835.2. Classification (NCBI taxonomy): domain Eukaryota; kingdom Metazoa; phylum Chordata; class Aves; order Galliformes; family Phasianidae; genus Coturnix; species Coturnix japonica. The sequence continues at coordinate 416,054 of NC_029540.1, forward strand.
ATATCCCCTCCCCCGTATCCTCTCTCCTCCCCATCTCCCCTCATATCCCCCATATCCCCCATATCCCCCATATCCCCTCATATCCCCTATATCCCTCATATCCCCTCATATCCCCCC
>NC_029540.1:417143-418314 GCF_001577835.2 Coturnix japonica
TCCCCCCATATCCCCCATATCCCCTATATCCCCCATATCCCCTATATCCCCTATATCCCCCATATCCCCCATATCCCCCCATATCCCCCCTCCTCCCTCACCCCCCCCTGCTGCTCTGTCCCCCTGCAGCCGGTTCCAGCGTCATGTCGTGCGTGAGCTGCTTCTTCCTCTCCTTTGGGAACAGCGAGTCAGCCATGATCGCGCTGCTCTGCCTCTTCGGGGGGGTCAGCATCGCATCCTGGAACGCCCTGGATGTGCTCACGGTGGAGCTGTACCCATCTGATAAGAGGTGAGTGGGGTGGGGTGGGTGGCATGGGATGGGGGCAGGGGGGAGGGTTGGGGTTTGGGGTTATAGGTGCAAGATTTGGGGTTGTAGGTGCAAGGTTTGGGTCCCAGGTGCAAAGGACTGGGTGTAGGGTGCAAGGTTTTGGGGTCTTAGGTGCAATTAGATGCAATGTTTGGGGTTGTAGGTGCAAGGTTTGGGGTCCCAGATGCAGGATTTGGGGTTTTAGACGCAAGATTTGGGTTCTTGGTGCAAGGTTTGGGGTTTTAGTTGCAGGGTTTGGGGTCTTAGGTGCAAGGTTTGAGTCCCAGATGCAAAGGACTGGGTGTAGGGTGCAAGGTTTGGGGTTTTAGGTGCAAGGTTTCGGTCTCAGGTGCAACATGTGGGGTTTTAGATGCAAGTTTTGGGGTTGTAGGTGCAAGGTTTGGGTCTCAGGTGCAAGGTTTGGGGTCTTGGTGCAAGGGTTAGGGTTGTAGATGCAAAGGACTGGGTGTAGGGTGTGAGGTTTGGGTTCTTAGTGCAAGGTTTGGGGTTTTAGATGCAAGGTTTGGGGTTATAGGTGCAAGATTTGGGTTCTTAGTGCAAGGTTTGGGGTTGTAGATGCAGGATTTGGGGGTTTAGATGCAAGGTTTGGGGTCTTGGTGCAAGGTTTGGGGTTTTAAGTGCAAGGTTTGGGGTCCCAGATGCAGGATTTGGGGTTTTAGATGCAAGGTTTGGGGTTTTAGGTGCAACATTTGGGGTTTCAGTTGCAACATTTGGGGTTCTTGGTGCAATTAGATGCAAGATTTGGGGTTTTAGATGCAGGGTTTGGGGTTTCAGGTGCAAGATTTGGGGTTTCAGGTGCAAGGTTTAGGCTTTTAGGTGCAAGGTTTGGGTTCTTGGTGGCCC
>NC_029540.1:419851-434768 GCF_001577835.2 Coturnix japonica
CCCATTTACGCCTCGGTGTCGCTGGTCCGTGAGGAGCGCGTCCGTAGTTCTGTCCGTGCCCGTCGTGCCGTGCTGTAGTTTGTAGATGTTTGTAAAGAAATTCAAACTGACACAACACACAAATAAAAGGGAAAAATAAACAGCCCCGGGTCCATGAGAACCCAAATCTGACCCATAGACATTGATCTGCCCCATAGACATTGATCTGCCCCATAGACATCCATCGATCTGCCCCATAGACATCCATCTGCCCCATAGATCCTCATCCTGCCCCATAGATCATCCATCTGCCCCATAGACATTGATCTGCCCCATAGACATCCATCGATCTGCCCCATAGGGAACTATATGGCCCCATAGAGAACTATATGGCCCCATAGGTAACTATATGGCCCCATAGAGAACTATATGCCCCATAGACATCCATCGATCTGCCCCATAGACATCCATCTGCCCCATAGACATCCATCTGCCCCCATATATCAGCCCATATCTGCCCCATATCCATCTATCTGCCCCATATCCATCTATACGTCCCCATATCCATCTATAGGTCCCCATATCCATCTATATGTCCCCATATATCAGACCAAATCCACCCCATATACATTCTGCCCCTATATCCATCTATATGCCCCCATATCCATCTATCTGCCCCCATATCTGCCCCCATATCCATCTGCCCCACCCATCACCCCACATCTGCCCACCCCCCCCATATCACGACGACGCATCAGCCACCAATGAGCCAGCATTTATTGCAATGACACGGCATCTATCGCGACAGTGCAGCTCCTACTGCAACGCTGCAGCTCCTATTGCAATGCTGCAGCTCCTATTGCAATGCTGCAGCTCCTATTGCAACAGTGCAGCTCCTATCACGACAGTGCAGCTCCTATTGCAACGCTGCAGCTCCTATCGCAACAGAGCAGCTCTTATTGCAATGCTGCAGCTCCTATTGCGACAGAGCAGCTCCTATTGCAATAGAGCAGCTCCTATCGCAATAGAGCAGCTCCTATTGCAACACTGCAGCTCCTATCCCAATAGAGCAGCTCCTATTGCAACAGAGCAGCTCCTATTGCAATGCTGCAGCTCCTATTGCAATGCTGCAGCTCCTATTGCGACAGTGCAGCTCCTATCGCAATAGAGCAGCTCCTATTGCAATGCTGCAGCTCCTATCGCAATAGAGCAGCTCCTATTGCAATGCTGCAGCTCCTATTGCAACAGAGCAGCTCCTATTGCAATAGAGCAGCTCCTATTGCGACAGAGCAGCTCCTATTGCAATGCTGCAGCTTCTATTGCAACAGAGCAGCTCCTATCACAATGCTGCAGCTCCTATTGCAACAGAGCAGCTCCTATTGCAATAGAGCAGCTCCTATCACAACACTGCAGCTCCTATTGCGACGCCTCCGCATCCCCCTGCGCCTCCCTCTTCTCCCTCTTGGACCCCCCCATACAGGGGGGTGGTCGCGGCACTTGTGGGTCCATCTCCCACTGTTGGGGGGTTCGGGCGACGATGGTGAGAGCGTGGAGAGACCCCCGGAGCTCGGCGTCCAACACGGAGTGAATCAGCCGGTGCCTCTGGATGGGGCTGAGACCCTCGAAGCTCCCACTGACCACCAAGAGGCCAAAGTGGGTCTCGGAACCGGGGGGGCGGCCGTGGAGGGGGGAGTGGTCTTCTAAATGGAGGTGGGTGGGCTGCAGGGCCGCGGTCAGCTTGGAGAGGATGGAGCGGGCAATGGGGCCCGAGGGGAGGGAGCAGCTGTGGAGCAGCGAATGAACAGGGGGAGCAGCCGGGCCTAGCGGCTGGGAGGGGGGAGAGATGGGGAGGGTAGGGCGACTGGGGGGGACGGCACTTTAAAAAGGGAAGGGGGTACCCACCCCCATAACCCCCATCCACCACCCCATACCATCCCAACCCTAAACCCTCACTCATACCCATAACCCCCATATCTCACCCCATAACCCCCATATCACACCCCATAACCCCCCATACACCACCTCATAAGCCCCCTCTATCACCCCATAATCCCCACCCCCACCCATAACTCCGCATCCCTTCACCCCTAACCCTCCATACACCAGCGCCCAATTCTCCCTTCACCACCCATTAATTTCCCCCCTCGGCGCGCACCGACACCATTATAAAGTTAGTTCTCCCCGCCGCTTATATAGGACCGCTCCCCCCTATATATCAAGGACCACCTCCCCCAATTGGACCCCCCCACAATCTATCAGACCCCCACACGCCCAATATAGGACTCCTCGCTTCCAATAATAGAAAGCCCCCCCCTATTATAGGACCCCCCACCCCATAATAGAGAGCCCCACAACACCCCGAGTACAGGACCCCCCCACCATTATAGACCCCACCTCCATTATAGAACCCCCCCTATATAGGACCCCCCCACCACTACTAGGACCCCACTACAACACCCCATTTTACAGGACCCCACCCCCATTAGACCCCCAACCCAATAGGGACCCCCGCCACTCCACCTGTAGACCAACCAACCCCACTATAGGACCCCCCCATCATATAGAGACACCGCTCACGCCCCATAAATAATACCCCCCCCTCATTATAGGACCCCCCCCATTAATAGGGACCCCCCCTTATATAGGACCCCCCCACACCTATAGGACACCCCACCCATAAGACCTCCCCCCCATATTAAGGACCCCCCCTCCATAAAACACCCCCCCATATTAGACCCCCAACTCTCAAAATAAGACCCCCCCCATAAGACCCCCCCCCCCATATAAGACCCCCCCCTCACTATAGACTCCCTACCCCCAATATCCCTTCCCAATATCGAACCCCACCCCACTAATAGGACCCCCCCCTATATATAGACACCCCCCCCATATAGGGACCCCCCACCCCCCACAATAGACACCGCTGCAGCGTTGACCTCCGCCCCGCCCGCCCTCCTGCTGCAGTCCCGCGCGCCGCCAAGCACCGATGGGAATGAAGTCCCGCCCACTTCCTCTCCGTCACGTGGCGCAGGCGCACTCACAACTCCCAGCACACCCCGCCCGGAATCCATCATCCCCATTCCAAGCCAGCCCACAAACCCCGCCTCGCCACGGCTCTCCCTCCTCGTTGATTCGGAGCAGTCTAATGACGTTACGCCACGCGTCCGATACCCGACCTATATGCCCTATTATGGCTTGCTCCCTAAATATGGCATGAGGGCGGCTTTAAACGGCTTGAAGCCGGGCTGCACGTGGGAGCGTTTGCCCATTCACAGCCCCCCCCACCCGAGGAGCCGCTCCAACCCTGACCCCCCAACATGGAACCCCCCCCGGAAGGCCCCATCAGGACCCCCCGGACCCCATGGCTGCCCCCAACCCACCCCCCCCGAGGCCGCCCCCACTGAACCTCCGGACCCTCGCGACACCCCCCACCCCATGGACCCCCCCCGAGACCACCCGGCCCCCTTTGGACCCATGCTTGCCCCAACCACCCGCCCCCCAAGGAGCGCGTACCCGTGACGGCAACCCCACTTCCCCCACACTGGACCCCCCCGCAGCCCCCGCGGACCCCCAGAGACCCCCACTGGGCCCCAACCCTGGACCCCTTCCGAACCCCCAGGATCCCCCCCTTGAGACCCCCCTAGACCCTCCAGAACCCCCCAGACCCTATAGACCCCCCGAGACCCCCCGTTGCCCCAACCCCCCCCCATCGAGGAAGCCGCCCCCCCCGTATGCCCCCTCGTTCGCTCGCCAGTCTCGTCCCCCATCCCCCCCCCCCCCGAAAGCTCTTTTTACCCCCCATCCCCCCCTCCCACCCGACTCCCCCATCCCCCATCATCGGATTCTTCCCTCTGGTTCCCATCAGCTCAGCTCCGCTCCCCCCCATATCTCTCCTTCCTCCATCCAACCTCAGCCCCATCTCCCTACCCCCCCCACCCCACTAAAGCCCCTATTGCCTGCTACCCATCCCCCATTCTTTCTCTCCCCCTTCCTCCATCCCCAAACCCTCTTGCCTCCAACCCTCCCCTACCCACCCCCCACCCACACCCCCTATAGTCCTCTCCCCATCCCCCCCCCATTTCTCCCTTCCCCTATCGAACTCAGGCCCCACCCTCCCCTACCCCCCCACCCCGCACCCCCTATTGCCCCTCACCATCCATTTCCTCCCCCCCCCACCCCACTATCTCCTTTCCTCCATCCACACCCTCAGCCCCCCACTCTCCCCTACCCCCCCACCCCACATACGCCCTCCTACTGCCTCATACCCATCCCACCCCCCTCTTTTCTACCTTCACCCCATATTCCCCTTCCCTATCCAGACTCCAACCCCCAACACTCATCCTACCCCCACCCCTATTGCCCTCTCCTCTATCCCCACCCACTCTTTCTCCCCCCCCCCACCCCATATCTCTCCTTCCTTCATCCCAAACCTCCGACCCCCTATATCCCCCCACCCCACCCCGTTATGCCCCTCTCCCCCATCCCCCACCCCAAATCATTCTCCCCCCCCCCATATCACCTTCCCGTCCCAAACCCTCCACCGCACCGACCCTCCTACCCTCCACCCCACCCCCCCCTCTATAGCCCCTCTCCCCATCCCCCCCATATCTCCCCTTCCTCCATCCCAAACCCTCAGCCCCCCAGGACTCTCCCTATCCCAGACCTCAACCCCCATCTCCCTACCCCCCCACCCCACATAACGCCCCCTATAGCCCTCACCCCCTACCCCCCCACCCTCCCGCATACACCCCCGTTAGGTCTCTAACCTCCTCTCCGGGCCGGGACCCCACTCAACCCCTCTAAAGCATCGATCAAGGGGTCCGGGGGGGCAGGAGAGAGGAGGAGGAGGAGGAGGAGGAGGAGCAGACAGTGCGTGGTGTGCGGGGACCGGGCGAGCGGGCGGCACTACGGGCAGAGAACGTGCGAGGGATGTAAGAGCTTCTTTAAAACGATCCGTGAGAACGAAACTGAGTTACAGCTGCCGGGGGGGTCGGACTGTCCCGTGGATCAACCCCACCGAATCAATGCCAGTACCTGCAGGATGAGCAAGTGTCTGAGGGTGGGGATGAGACGGGAAGGTGAGGAGGGACGCGGAGGATGGGGGATTGGGGATGGGGTAGGGTAAGGGCGTCATGGGGGGGTAAGGGGAGTGGGGGGGTATGGGGGCGTAAAGGCGGGAATCGGCTATTTGCAGGGGATGGCGATGGGGGAAGGGTATAGGGGATGATGGAGGGGTAAAGGGGAGTGGGAAGGGGTTGGGATGGGTCAGTATGGGGTGTGATGGGGATGGGGTGGGATGGGGGTGGGATGGCGGGTAAGGCGGGTTGGGAAGGTGAGGGTATGGGGGTATGGGAGGTAAGGGGCGACATGGAAGGCGTGTGGAGATGCCGGTGGTAGCAGGGTAGGGGGGCATATGGGGATGGAAGGGCGTGGGGGTGGTAAGGGGGTATCGCAGGAAGGTTGAGGGTTTAGGATGGTTTATAGGTTGATCAAGGGGGCCATGGGAAGGGTGTGTGGGATGGGGGGGGGGCAAGGGGCGGGATGGGGAGGGGGGCTGGGCATGGGGGTAAGGGGGTTATGGGAAGGTGACGGGGTGGAGGGAAGTCGTGGGGGTAAAAGTGCGGGAATGGGGAGGTGATGGGATGAGGTCGTGTAAGAGGGGCTATGGGGTATGGATGGGCGGTGGATGAGGGGTCGTGGGGCGGGTTAATGTGTTATGGAACGGTGAGGGTATGCGAGGCCGTGCCATGGGAGTACAAGCGCGTGGGAATGAGGACAGGGTGTGGCATGGGGGTAGCTGCGGGGGGTAGTGGGGCTAAGGGCATGGGGGCTATGCGGGAAGGGTGGTAGAATGGGGGTGGGGGGGAAAAGGGTATGGGACAGGTGAGGGGTGGAAGGTCATGGAGGGTTAAGGCGAATGGATAAGCGGTAACGTGCAGGGTGGATGGGGGCATGGGGAAGGGGGTGTGGGCATGGGGTCGTCGGGGGGTCAAGGGGGTATATGGAAGGTGAGGGTGGAGGGCTCCAATGGGAGGTTAAGGACGGTCCATGGGGAAAGTGGGGTGGGGATCGTGGGGAGGTAAAGGGCCGGTACCGGGTTATTAGGGGAAGGAGGGGATAGGAAGACGTGTTATAGGCTGATAAGGGGGGCATGCGAGAAGGGGTGTGGATAGCGGTTCGTAGGGGTGTGGGAAGGAGGGGTAGAGGGTCCATTGGGGGTAAAGCGAGCTGCGAATGGGGAAGGGTGTGAGATGGGGTCGTGAGGGTCCTCTCTGTGCCCCCATCCCATGATGCCACCCATTCTCTCTCTTTCCCCCCCATCCCCCATCAATACACCCCAACCTCTTTCACCCCCACCCCAAATCTCTCTCACCCCCTACCATCACCATCTCCCCACTCCCCCATATCCCCTCCCCTTTTATACTCCCCACAGCGGCTGCAAGGCAGGGAGCGCGCCCAGCCCCCCCCCCCCTCCAAACAACATTCAGCCTCATCGTACCCCCCCACCCCATCGACACCATTTGAGCCCCTTTATCTCCTATATACTCCGACAGCTGAGCCGTATCCCGACACCCCACCAAGCGCCCCCGGACGCGTGATTGGCCGTCGAACCCATTTGTAAATGGGCGCTCAGGCTCCTGTCAGGCTCCATCCGAATGGCCAAAAACGTCCCGTTTTTCCGATTCTTCAGCTCCTGGGACTCAGGGTCACGTTGCTCGGGATTGGATGGAGCCAATTGTTTTCTCAACTGCGGCCTCAATGTTCGCTATACGTAAACCCGAGCTCCACGTTTCTGCGCACTAAGGGCGATGCACGTCGGCGGCTTCGGGAGGTTCCCGGACAGGGGTGGGTTTCACATTGGAGCACGTAATTCGAGCTACTGCCACGGGAAAGGCAGATGGAGAAGTTGCATGGATTGAACGTAGGCCGCGGCTGAGTTCGCCGTGTTTGAAGGCCGTCGTGCTTTACTCACCAGTGGTGTAGGGACCAGGGGCTAGGGGGAAATGGGCTGTCGACATGGAGGGATGGTTGGATGGGTGTATGGAGGGGCGTCCGAGAGGAATGGAGGGCGGACGGATGGACGTTTCAGTGGAGGTGCCGGATCAAGTGGGAACAGGGGGTTCCAATGGGCAGGGGTTCGCTAGCGATCGAGGGTTCAGTGGGGTGGGCGCGTCAATGGCGACGGAGAATCCAATGGACGGGGCTTTCAATGGGATGGGGCTCAATGGCAGCTGGGTCAAGTGGATGAGAATACAATGGGGCGGAGGTTCCAGTGGAGGTGCGGGTATCAATGGGAATCGGGTATCCAGTGGGATGGAGAATCAATGGGAGAGCGGAGTTCAATGGGGCAGGGGTTCCATATGGCGGCAGAATTTCTAGTCTAGGCAGGGGTTCAGTGCGGGCGGGGTTTTCAGTGGCGGCGTGCGAGTTTCCACATGGGGCGGCGGGGCTCAGTGGGACCAGGGATTCAATGGCACGAGGGTTCAGTGGGGTGGGGGTTCAATGGGGTGGGGGTTCAATGGGGTGGGAGCTCAGTGGGATGGAGAATCAATGGGATGGGGGTTCAGTGGGGCAGATGGGGCTCAGGGATTCAGGGGATGGATGGGTCTCAATGGGGTGGGTGGATGGGGTTCAGTGGGGTGGGGGTTCAGTGGGGCAGGGGTTCAATGGGATGGAGGTTCAATGGGACAGGGGTTCATGGGGGCAGGGGCTTAATGGGGTGGAGATTCAGTGGGGTGGGGGTTCAGTGAGGCAGAGGTTCAGTGGGGTGGGGGTTCAGTGGGGTGCGGGTTCAATGGGGTGGGGGTTCAGTGGGACAGAGAATCAATGGGGCGGGGGTTCAATGGGGCAGGGGTTCAATGGGATGGGGGTTCAATGGGGTGGGGCTAAAGGGGAGTGTGAGTAATGGAACTGGGAAGGAATGGGTGGGGGGGTGAATGAATGAATGAATGAATGGGTAGGAATGAATGAATGGGCCGTGGGAAAGTGGGCGGGGCTAATTGGAATGGCTGGTGCCTTATAAGGGAGTGGGTGGGGCTTAGTAGGGTGTGGTTTGGGTGGGGCTCAATGGGGTGAATGGGGCTCAATGGGGCAGGGATTAATGGGGTGGATGGGCTCAGTGGGGTGGGGTTCAATGGGGCGAATGGGGCTCAATGGGGGAGGGATATGGGGCTCAATGGGGCAGGGATTAATGGGGCAGATGGGGCTCAATGGGGTCGATGGGGCTCAATGGGGCAGATGGGGCTTTATGGGGTGGGGATTAATGGGATGGATGGGGCTCAATGGGGTCTGAATGGGGCTCAGTGGGGTCTGAATGGGGCTCAATGGGGTCTCAATGGGGCAGGGCTCAATGGGGCGGGGCTATCATTGGCTGTCCCCGTGTCCCCCCCCCACCAAAGCCCCCCCCCTTTCCCCCTGCCCCCCCCACCTCAAATCCACCTTATCAATGGGGCAAAGATTGAGGGGGGGGGTCGTAACAACCCCCCCCAACCCCACCTTATCAATGGGGCAAAGATTGGGGGGGGCGGGGTCGTAACAACCCCCCCCAACCCCACCTTATCAATCAATGGGGCAAAGACTGAGGGGGGGGGGGTCGTAACAACCCCCCCCAACCCCACCTTATCAATAGTACAAAGGTGTGTATTAATGGGGGGGGTCCTAACACCCGCCCCCCCCCCAGACGCCGCCGGCCTTTCGGAGCCGGCTCACATTGACGGCGTCCAGGAGCGCTCTCAACGCGCCCTGGAGGAATACGAGCGGTACCGGCACCCGGCCCAGCCCGGCCGGTTCGGGCGGTTGTTATTGAGGCTGCCCGCATTGAGGGGGGTCCCACCCGCCGCCATCGAGCAGCTTTTCTTCGTCCGCCTGGTGGGGAAGACCCCCATCGAGACCCTCATCCGAGACATGATGCTGGCCTAGTACGGGGCATTGGTTAAAAAGAGGGGGCTGAATGGCTGGGGGAGGGGGCTGCAAGAGCTGGGGGGGGGGTGTGGGGATAGGGGGCTTAAAAGAGTTGGGGGGGCCTTTCAAGGAGCTGGGAGGGGGCTGCAAGGTGTTGGGGGCTCAAAGAGCTGGGGTGTGGGGCTGCAAGGAGTTGGAGGGGCTCTCTTAAAGAGTTGGGGGGGAGGTCTTCAAGGAGTTTTGGGGGTTTGGAGGGGGGGTCTACAAGGGACCCTGGGTAAGGGGTGGCACGGGCTGCCAAGGAGATGCGGAATGGGGGTCTTTCAAGGAGTGGGGGGGGCCTCGGGAGGGATGCGGGCCTTCAAGGAGTTGGGGAAGCCCTTAAGAGTTAGGTGGCACGGGGTCTCAGAGCGATTTAGGGGGCCTTCAAAACCTGCCGTGTGGCTGCCAAGGAGTTTGGATGCGGGGCCTTAAAGGATTGGCGGGTGGGGGGTCTTCTAGGAGCCTGGAGGGGGCCAGGCTGCAAAAGAGTGGGGTTGGGGGTGGTCTTCAAAGGCGGGGGGCGGCTTCAAACAGAGTTGGGCGCAGGCTTCAAGACTGGGGTTGGGGGTCTTCATGGACCTCCGCGAGTGGCCCTGCAAGGAAGTGGGGGGACGGCTGCGACGGGGCTCTGCGAGGAAAGTGGGGTACGTGGGGGTCTTCAAGACCTGGGGGCGGCATTCAAGCGTTGGGGCGGGCGAGCTTGGGGCAAATGGGGGGCTTCAAGGGGTGGGGGCTTCAAGGAGCTGGTGGGCCGGGCTTAAAAGAGTTGGGGGGGCTTCAAGGAGTCTAAGGGGGGAGGGTCTTCAAGAGTTGGGGTGGGGCTGCAAAGGATTGGAGGGGTGGGGCGCTTAAAGGGTATGTTGGGGGGTGGTGTCTTTCAAGGATCTGGGGGTCTCAATTTCCGGTGGCGTGTTTTGCCTGCAGGCTGGTGAGCATCTATATGTTTGGCGGGGTGGTGATGTTTTTTGTGGGAGGGTGTTATTGGGGCGCACTTCTGAGGTGGGGGTTGTGGCCTGTTGGTTTTTTGGACTTGGGTTCTCTTACGGTTTTTTAGTATAGTGTGGATCGTATATAGATCCCGTATAAAGATATTTGTGAATTAGTAATCTCTCATATATATATATCTAATTTAGCAGATGGGCCGTGTTCTCCGTGTCTCTCTATTTCTTTTTTTTTGTGTGTTGCATAGTTGGCTGTTAATTGCCCCATGCTTTTTCTGGTCTCCATTCCGTTTTCTCCGATACAGTCCCCCTCTCTTTTGATCCCAGTATTTGTTCCCCTAGTTTATCCCTCTATTAATCTTCTCCATTACAGTCATAGGCTCTCCTTATCCCCCTCTCTTTTTTTTCCATTCTTCCTTATTTCTTCTCTCTCTCCTCTCTCTTAATTCCATCCCCCCCCTTGCCCTATTAGAAGTGTATCCTAGAGCAGCACAGTCTCACCTCTGTCCCTTCTTCCCCCGCCCTCTTCCCCATTAAATCTATCTATATCTATACCTAGTCTCTTTGTGTGTCCCGCCCAACCTTTCATCCATCCCCCGTCTTAAATTGCATGTCGTGTCGTCCCCCCATTAAACCCCCATGAGGAAGGGCACGAGCTCCCCCCCGCATACTATCCCCCCCTCATGCTTTTCCATTAAACCATATAACTAGCACAGCTTTCCCCCCTCTCTTGTCCAATCTGTCCCCCCCCCATTTAAACCCCCATAGCTAGCTCAGCCCCCGACCCCCCCTCTCCAATCCATCCCATTAATGCCCCCATTAACAGCTCAACTCCCTGTCCCCCCCGTCTCAAAGCAATCCCAAGAGCTACTGTTCCGCCTCCGCCCATGTTGTCCTATCTGGCCCCTCTCTTCCCCCTTACCCCTCATTAGCATTGTGCTTCAGACTCCTTGTTACCCCCCCTTTCCATCCATTCCCGCATTCCCATCCCATTCCCGACCATCCCCCCTATTAAACCGTCTCCCCCAGTAGCAGCGTCAGTCCCCCACCCCCCCCCCCAGTTCCATCCCCCCCCATAAACCGTATAGCAAGCTCAGCTCCCTGTCCCCACCCCCCATTAATCCCCCACAACACTTCACTCCCCCCCCAGTTCCACCCCCCCATTAACCCCTCATAACTATGCTCAGCTCTTCCTTCCCCTCCCCATTTAAAACCCCCATAGCAGCACAGTTCCCCCCCCCCCCATCCATCCCACCCCATTAAACCCCCATAGCAGCTCGGCCCCCGACCCCCCCCTTCCATCCTCCCCATTTAAACCCCCTATATAAACACACATGCGTTCCCCCCCCAAGGTTCCATCCATCCGCCCCCCAATATAAGCCCCCATACCGAGCTCTAGCTCCCTTCCTGTTCCCCCCCCCTGCTCTTATCTTCATCCCCTCCTTCCCCCGCCGCATTGTTAAAGGTCACCCCCTGGACCATTGCCTTCTCATTTATCTAAGGCCAATTTTATATTCATCTGTCCGCTCGATCATCACTGCCGCCGACTTAGGTCTCAAAATTTTATCCCCCCCACCTCCGGCGGTTCTCAAAAAGACTCTTGACAGGGTCTCCGCCTCAGTTGCCCCCCCCCCCCCATATATCTAAATTCTCTTTCCTTACCCCCCCCCACCCGCACTTAATTCCTTCCCTCTCCCCCCCCAGCTCTGCCCCGTAGCCTCTCGCAGCAAAGGACATCGCGCTCCATCCAAGTTCCGGCACGCATCCGTCGCGTGGTCCAGACCGGAAGAGCTGGTCGCCAGCGTACAGGGGGCGAGGGGGGGGGCCAAGGGCACCAGGTGCGAGCGGTCGGGGGTAGAGATGGGGGCGGGGCGGTGGGGGGGGGCGGGATGCCGGGTGGAAGCTCCTCGTTCTGTGCCTATGGGGGGAAACTGAGGCACGGCTGTTGGCAGCTATTGGGGCGATGTAGGATGGGGCTGGATCCAGACTGGGACCCCCTACCCAAATAGACTGGGACCCCATAACCCTAAACTGGACCCCATACCCAGACTGGCCCATACCCAGACGTGGGGACCCTCATACCACGCAAAATAGACTCGAGAGCCCTATATCCAGACTGGGACCCCATATCCAAATAGACTGGGACCCCATACCCAAATAGACTGGGACCCCATATTTCAAATACGACGTGAGGACCCACTAGTCCAAATAAGACTGTACCCTATACCCAATAGACTGGACCCCTACCCAAACGTGGAGACCCCAACCCAAATAGACTTGGGAACCCCCATACCAAAAAACGTGGCCCTATACCCAAAAAAAACGCGGGACTGCCTAATATCCAAGGACTGGGACCCATAACACCAAATAAACCTGGATCTCCTATTTATCCAGACTGGACTACTCCACTACCCCAGATAGTATCTATATACCCCACAATAAACTGGGACCCTATACCCAGACTGGGACCCCATACCCAAAATAAACTGGGACCCTAGTACCCCAACACTGGGGACCTCACTCAGGATCCCCCACTTGACTGTATTGAGGCACGGGGAGGGGCCTGCTCCCTCTCCCCCCCATTAACCCCACTGTGTCTGTACTTGAGTAACTTGACTATTTAACGGGGAAACTGATCGGCCACTGCGCAGACTGAGTGTAGCTGTATGTCAGATGGAGGGGCTCTATGGGGGGGGGATTTTATTAGGGGGCGCCGCTGCGGTTTATGGCGGCGTCTATGGGGGGCCAACGTCTATGGGGGGGGTATGCGGGGGCGTTTTATCGGGTGGTTATGCGGGGAGCTTATATGTGGGGCGGGTTAGGGGTTGATGGGCGCGGGGGCTCCTCGCCTATCCCAGTGCTGCCACAGTCTGCCGCGCACTGTTTTTAGCCCACCTACGAGCACGCCTTCTCTGCCCCACCCATCTGGACCTAAGGTGTACCGCCCCCACCAGGTCCCGCCCACCCACTCTCCACTCCCCACTACGAACCGCGCTGTTTTTAGCCCCACAGCAGGTGTGGGGTGAACGATCCGCACGTCGGCATCCCAGCAATGGGATCGGGATGGCAGCCAGCCCCTATGGGTCACCCCCCCATACACACTATGGGTGCTCACTGCCTATGGGGTCAGCACCCCCATCAATGGGGTCCACACTGGGTTTGGTGTCTCCATTGGGGTTGGGATCCTCATAGGGGCTGGGGACCCCTTTTGGGGTCAGGCATCTCCATTAGGTTGAGAAACCCCTTTGGGGATGGGACCCTCATTGGGGTCAGGTACCTCCATTGGGATGGGAACCCCCATTGGGGTTGGGGTTAGGACCCTCACTGGGGCTGGGCACTTCTATTAGGGTCAGGCACTTCTATTGGGGTTGGGACCCTCATTAGGGCTGGGCACCCCTAGTAGGGTTGGGCACCTCTATTGGGGTTAGGACCCTTACTGGGGTTGGGCACCTCTATAGGGTTGGGACCCCTCTATTGGGGTTGGGACCCCCATTGGGGTTAGGCACCTCTATAGGGGTTGGGACCCTTACTGGGGTTGGGCACTTCTATTAGGGTCAGGCACCTCTATTGGGGTTGGGACCCTCATTGGGGCTGGGCACCTCTATAGGGTTGGGACCCCTCTATTGGGGTTGGGACCCCCATTGGGGTTAGGCACCTCTATTGGGGTTAGGACCCTCATTAGGGTTAGGCACCTCTATAGGGTTGGGACCCCTCTATTGGGGTTAGGACCCTCACTGGTGCTGGGCACCTCTATAGGGTTTAGGCACCTCCTATTGGGGTTGGGACCCCCATTGGTATTAGGCACCTCTATAGGGTTGTGCACCTCCTATAGGGGTTGGGACCCTGGCTCCATTCAGAACCTTCCACCTCCCCCCCCTCCCCCATGGAATCCCATTTTGGGATCGAAAATCCCACCATCTATTTTTATAGGGCGGCTTCCAGCCCCCCCAGCTGACGATGGGGCCGAGCTCAGCTCAGCTGTTCACCCTCCATCCCACAGCAGCTCCATTACGGGACGGAACCCACACGGACCCCCACCCTACTGCCAAGGTAGGGGCTGAGTTTGGGGTGGGGGTCTTCATTGGGACCCATAGGGAACCCCATCCCATTGCCAAGGGTGTTTGGGGTGGGGGGTCTTCATTGGAACCCCCATCCCATTGGAACCTGGAGGGACCCCCATCCCATTGGAATCCAGAGGGACCCCCATCCCATTGCCAAGGTAGGGGCTGAGTTTGGGGTGGGGGTCTTTATCGGGACCCAGAGGGGCCCCCATCCCATTACCAGGGATGTTTGGGGTGGGGGGTCTTCATTGGAACCCATAGGGACCCCCATCCCATTGCCAAGGTAGGGGCTGAGTTTGGGGTGGGGGTCTTCATTGGAACCCATAGGGACCCCCACCCCATGGCCAGGATAGGGGCTGTGCTTGGGGTGGGGGTCTTCACTGGGACCCATAGGGAACCCCATCCCATTGCCAAGGTAGGGGCTGAGTTTGGGTTGGGGGTCTTCATTGGAACCCCCATCCCATTGGAACCCAGAGGGACCCCCATCCCATTGCCAAGGTAGGGGCTGAGTTTGGGGTGAGGGTCTTCATTGGGACCTGGAGGGACCCCCATCCCATTGCCAGGGGTGATTGGGGTGGGGGGTCTTCATTGGACCCCCCATCCCATTGCCAAGGTAGGGGCTGAGTTTGGGGTGGGGGTCTTCATTGGAACCCACAGGGACCCCCACCCCATTGCCAGGATAGGGGCTGTGTTTGGGGTGGGGGTCTTCACTGGGACCCATAGGGACCCCCATCCCATTGCCAGGGGTGTTTGGGGTGGGGGGTCTTCATTGGAACCCCATCCCATTGCCAAGGTAGGGGCTGTGCTTGGGGTGGGGGGTCTTCATTGGAACCCATAGGGACCCCCATCCCATTGCCAGGGGTGTTTGGGGTGGGGGTCTTCATTGGAACCCCCATCCCATTGGAACCCATAGGGACCCCCATCCCATTGCCAAGGTAGGGGCTGTGCTTGGAGTGGGGGTCTTCATTGGAACCCATAGGGACCCCCATCCCA
>NC_029540.1:435136-437029 GCF_001577835.2 Coturnix japonica
CAAGGACAAGAAGGAGCACAAGAAATTCCTTTAAATGGGGGGGGGGTGGGTCTATGGCCCCTCTTATATGGAGTACATAGGATAAGGAAGGGAGGAAGACCCCCCCCAGCTGGAGCTCCCTCCTCTTCCTCACCCCACACCCCCCGTGTGTCCCCCCCCCCCAGCTAAATTTAGGCAGATCTATTTTGACAGCGGGGGGAGGAACGGAGCAAAGGATGGCAGTAATAGGAACGGGGGGGTCTAGAGACCATAGTCCTATGGGGTTTGGTTACCGGCCCCATAGAGCGGATCCCATTTGGGGTTGAGGAGGTGACGGGGGCAGAGGGGGCTGTGGGGTGAGTGGGGCTGAATATATGGGGTGGGATGGGGGGTGGTAATGGGGGGGAGGGGATATGGGGGATAATGGGGGGGGGGGTGGCACCTGCAGGGGTCTCCTGATGGAGGGATGGGCAATGGGGGCAGCAATGGGGCCCTGCAGGGCTGGGAGGACACTCAGATCCCATATAAACCCAGGAAGGAGACTCAGATCCCATACAACCCCAGGTAGGACACTCAGATCCCATATAACCCCGATGAGGACACTCAGATCCCATATAACCCCACTCAGATCCCATATAACCCCAGGTAGGACACTCAGATCCCATATAAACCCACTCAGATCCCATATAACCCCAATGAAGACACCCCAACCCCATACAACCCATACAGGGACACTCAGCACCCCCCACATGCAGGACCCCATAGGATCCCACCCTCCTCTTCCTCCCTCCAGGTCAGCAGCTGGATGAAGTCAGGCTGGGCCGGTGCTTGAGCCCTTTGCTCTGCATGGATGGGGATGGGGGGAGGCAGCTGCAATAGGATCCCGCAGCTGCAGCGACGCATCTTCCTCCTCCTCCTCCTCCTCGTGCTGCTGTGCTGCAGCCATGGTAAGGAGCCGTGCAGGGGATGCAGCGTGACAGGGGACCCTGCAGCCACAGGGGGGGGGTGGGAGACGAATCCCCCCCTCTCCCTCTCATCCCACCCCACTGCCCATCCCATCCCATCCCACCTCCTACCTCATCTCATCCTATAACCCCTCCTTCCCATCCCATCCCATCCCACCTCCCATCCCAATCCCATAACCTCTCCTTCCCATCCTATAACCTCTCCTTCCCATCCCATCACCATCCCATATCCTATATCCCATCCTACCCCATCACCACCCCATCCCATCCTACCCCATAACTCCTCCCATACCATCCCATAATCCCCCATCCCATCCCATTCCTATCCCATCCCATTCCTATCCCATCCCATTCCTATCCCATCCCATTCCTATCCCATCCCATAACCCCCTCCATCCCACCCCATCCTCATCCCATTTCCTATATCCCATCCTACCCCATATCCCCCTCCTTCCCATCCCATCCCATCCCATCCCATCCCATTCCATCCCATCCCATTCCAAACCCCTCCTTCCCATCCCATCCCATAACCCATCCCATCCCATTCTATCCCATCCCATTCCATCCCAAACCCCTCCTTCCCATCCCACCCCATATCCCCCTCATCCCATCCCATCCCATTCCATCCCATTCCATCCCATTCCATCCCATCCCATTCCATCCCATCCCATTCTACCCCATCCCATTCTACCCCATCCCATTCTACCCCATCCCATTCTACCCCATCCCATTCATCCATCCCAACCATCCCACCATCTCCACCATCCATTCATCATCCTTCTCACCCATCCATTCCATCCCATCCGATCACCACATCCGATTTACTCCTCCCATTCATATCCATCTCATTCTATCGCATCCATTCATACCAAAACTCCATTCCATCCAACCCATAAGCCATAACCCCTATCCCTATGCCCAACAGTTCTCCGCAGTGATAATCTCTCGA
>NC_029540.1:437054-442440 GCF_001577835.2 Coturnix japonica
AATGAGACTTACAAATATAGAAGCCTGAATGTCACCCCGTTTAATGGGGCTGGAGCCCCAAGGACCCTATAGGGGTCATGACCCTTAATTTGGCTGGGAGGCCCCCAAGGGACCCTAATAGGGTGTCATGACCCATATGTGGGACTGGAGGCCCCAAAGGGACCCGTAGGTGTCCATGGAACCCCATATGATGGGCAGGAGGCCCCAAGAGGTGCCAAAAACCCCTAGCGGGCCCACAAAACCCCATCACGGTGGTGGCCTTTGGGTGCCAGGGAGTCCCTATAAGGTGTCAGTATGTCAGCTGGACAAGCGGGATCTTTAGGGTAACGAACCCCCCATAGGGAGGGTCCAAGGGGTTCCCCCCCCAAGAAGTGGCCAGACAACTCCATAAGTACCCAGGAACCCCATCATGGAGGCTCACAAAAGAGGTCCCAGGTGCCAACCCAAGCCCAATGCCAACCAATGGGCATAAGTGTCAATCAGGGGGTCATATAGATCCTAAATGCAACTGAGTAGGGTAACTCAAGTCCACCAAAGGGTCTTCCAATGCCGATGAAGGGTTCCCCAATGGCCAACAGTCCGCCACCCATTGCATGAGAGTCATAGAGAGTCCCATCAAACCAAAGTCTCCCAATGCCACCAGGCCCCACGTTTTGCCCAATGGGTCCCAGTGGCCAACCAAAGGGTCTCAAGGGCCCAACAATGTCATCAATGCAACCAAAGGTGGCCCAATGCTGGGACTGAAGGGTCCCCATGCCACCAGTGCCCACCAAGTGCCAATGAGGTCATATAGAGGTCCCAAATGGCCCAAAAACTGAAGGTCTCAAGCACCCAACCAAAGGGTCCCCAATGCCACCGTGCCACCCATTGCCAATGGTGGTCCCAGCCAACTGAGGTTCTCACAGTGGGGCCAAACCAAAGGTCCTTCAATGCCGGACTGAAGGTTCTCCAATTGCCCCAGCCAATGAGTTCCAATGAGGTCATATAGAGGTCCCAAATGCCAAACTGAAGGTCTCAAGTGCCAACCAAAGGTCATACAATGGCCAAACTGAGTCTCCAATGCCAACATGGTTCATAAATTCAATGAGGTCTCAATGCCACCCAGTTCATCAGATCCAACATGGGACCTCACAACTGCGACCCCGATCAGCCACCGAGGAATGATGACGATGATGATGACTGCAAGCAGGACGGCTCCATCCCCTCATCCACCCCATGTCCCCTGAAAGAACGTGCACATCTCTCTCCCATCCATCATCCTTGGTCATCGTTCCACTGCCCCACGGAGCCGCCAGCGTGAATAATTTGGATTCTCCGAATCTGACCGACGGTCGAAAACAAACGAGTGGAAATAACATCCTCCACGGGGCGAGCATCGCTCCGAGCTAAGGGTCCCCAAATGCCAAACAGTTGGCCAATTGAGGGCAGAGAGCAGTTCCCAGTTGCCAACCAAAGGGTCCTCATTGCGGAACTGAAGGGCCCAAGGCCACCAGTTGCCAACGATGTACTCCCAAAGGAGCATAGAGAGTATAATAGAGGCCACACACATATTGTGCCAGACCGTGAAGGTTCACCGCGAAGTTTCTGGTTGCCTTATGGGCTCTCACCAAGAGACTTGCAAACTCCCCCATTCTTAGAGGAAGAGCTCTTTACTCTCAAAGAGGGTGCTCAGGAAGGTCAGAGTGTGGCACCTGAATTTGCAGTCCCTCGACCTGCCAGGTACCACGTTTTCTTATACAGAGCACAACCAAGATGCACACCAAAAAAAGACAAATCTTCAGAGGTTCTGCCAGCAATATAGAATTAAAAGACAGAGAGTGCCACACTTGTGTTTAATTGTGTCAGCTTTCTTTCCTTGTGGATCAACGTGCCTGAAGCTTTTGGTAGTACTCGTATGGCGTGCAATGTTGATACCCTTACGTGCAACACTGGCCCCCGCTGTACATTGTGGAGAATGTGAAGGAAGACCCTTGTGCTAAGATAAGCTGTGAGCTTGATGGTGCGTGATGGATATGCTAGGAGTAGAGATATCCTTCCCAGTTATGCTAACAGGAAGATCGGAATGTCCACTTTTCTTTTTTTGCAGTGTAAGATACCTCAATAATTGTATCTCAGCCGACGGACATATACACGCAAGGATTATCAACGGTTGGCATTATTTACTTTAAAAACCAGTATTTGTGCTAAGGTCCCTACAGTGGGCTCAAAACCACATCTAAAGCATCTCATGCAATGAGGGTTCTCGCGCACCTTAACAACCTCCATGCTCCAAACCCCTAAGGTTGGCTACAAGCAGAAACAATTCTGCCCTTATTTCGCATAGTAGCTCCGCATATGATGGTTCTATGACAGTATAATTGTGCGGTTGTCTTACCAAGTGCAACAGTAGGACTGCTTGTTACCAGTGCAACAAGAGGGTCAGATTTATAAAGGCAGCATCATAAGGTGGATTATGAAGGGCTGGTTCTGTTCCTCAACACTTGTTCGATTTATGATTAATCTATTCTGTGTTATTAAAAATTGACAAAATACCCGTGTTTTTATCTAACAATTGTTGAATGGAGTTGTTCGTAATTGCGTCACCTCGCAAGCGAAGAACGTCTCCAGCCTTCTGCCCTGCCGGAAAGTTGGCTGGGACTTTGGTCAGATGTTCGCGCAGAACCACTGAGATTTAAATAGCTATATTGACCCAATTTACCTTACTTGCCACAGCACGCGACCCCGGATCAAGCAGCGACGAGGACTTGATCTGCACAAGGTATGATCTGAAATCGACCGAAGTCAAAGAACGCTCCCTACTCGTCCCCCCCCACTTCCCTGAAGACGGCACCGATGCTCCTGCGTCCACATCACAATTCCTTTGGACTCTCCACACACGCCACCCCCGACCCCCCAGCGTGAAATATGGCATGTCTCCGGGCAATTGACCAACGTCGAACAACACACGAGTGGAAAATAGACCATCTCCACCGGGCGGACGGCCCTGCACGCTCAACCGCCTCCGGGGCTCCGGATATTACGCATAGATCGTTGGGCCGTTGGACACTCCCCCGTAAGCGCACAAAGGCTGAATGGCCTCGTTGCTTTCCAGTATTAAAAGAGCCGCGAGGGATTCTACTTCTGGTCGGGCCGCTACGGAATGGAGGACACGATGACGTCGAGCCGGCCCCCTGCGCGGACGTTTATTCGTGTTATCATATCGAGTGGTGGTTAACCGAGTATCACCGGACTCGGTTGTCAGCATTCCACCGATGCGCACCCGGATTGTTCGTGCATCTTCCGACGGCGCGCCCATTGTGGGGTCGTATCTGAATCTACCCCACCGCGATACCGGGGACCCGTTCGGAACGCAAGGACCGACTGGGAGCGGTTGGTCCAGCCTCGGCCTGAGGTATAAAACCTTAGCTGGTCCTTCCCGTTCGTGCCACTCCCGCCAATGTGCTTGAACCAGTCTATGATTGTCAGGTGGAAAACCCCATTTCCATTCTTACCCCATCCATGTCTACCTCCACTATGTGCCCAGTCTGCTACCGCCGATTGCGCCAATAGCTCGTCCATTCTACCCCATCCCATTCTACCCCATCCCATTCTACCCCATCCCATTCTACCCCATCCCATTCCATCCCATCCCATCCCATCCCATCCCATCCCATCCCATCCCATTCCATCCCATCCCATTCCATCCCATCCCATTCCATCCCATCCCATTCTATCCCATCCCATTCTATCCCATCTCATTCTATCCCATCCCATTCCATCCCAAACCCCTCCTTCCCATCCCACCCCATAACCCCCATAACCCCCATACCCCCCTATCCCCCCAGTCTCTCCGCAGTGCAAGATCCTCCGCTGTAACTCGGATTTCGTGGCGTCCACTCTTTCTCTCCGCGGTTCGGTCGGATCCGTTGCGTATTGCAGCGCCCTTCGTTCCTATTCCCATTGCACCCGTCGAACGGCTCGAACCTGTCGGGGTGACCTGGCGTTTCATTCCGCCGTTCACGGTATCGAAGACCTGATGATCCAACACAATTGTTCTAAAGACGGACCCACGTCCCCACCTCGGTTCCGAGCTCCGGTTCCGGATCCTCAAAGCTTTGGACTATCAGAACTTTGTGATTATGAGAAGATGTTTCGATCCAAACATGGCCGACCCCCCCGGTACCGACATTGTTCTGCTTTTGGGGACCCCCATGTGCGGACGTTCCATCACGACTTTCAGACGTGTCGGGTGGAGGGAGCGTGGCCGCTGCTGGACAACGAGTTTCTGTTTGTGCAGGCGACAAGTGCCCCCATAACAAGGGGGTCCAACGCCACCGTCACCAGCAAGGTGGGAAATGGGGGGGGGACGGGGACCCTATAGGGGACAGGGGCCCCATAATGTATTGGGGGGCACCAGGAGGGGCCAGGGACCCATAGTGTGCCAGGGGTCCTCCATAGGGGCCAGGGACCCTATAGGGGACAGGGACCCTATAGGTGCCAGGGATCCCATAGGTGCTAGGGACCCACAGTGTGCCAGGGGTCCTCGGAGGGGCCAGGGAACCCATAATGTACTGGAGGGGACAGGGACCCCATTGGGGACACGGACCACAGTGGTGACACGGAACCCATAGGGGACAGGGACCCCATTGGTGATAGGGACCCCACTAGGGACAGAGACCCACGGAGTGCCAGGGACCCATAGTGCTCCAGGGACCCATAGTGCACCAGGGACCCCATCATGTATTGGGAGGCACCAGGAGGGGCCAGGGACCCCATTAGTGCCAGGGATCCCCCATAGGGGACAGGGACCCCATAGGGGACAAGGACCCTATAGGGGCAGGGAGATACAGGGACCCTATAGGGGCAGGGAGATACGGGGGATGGGGAGATCCAGGGGAGCTTCAAGGGGGGGCTCGTGTGTTCTAACATCTCCTCCCCCCCCCCAGCTCACCATCATCTTCAAGCACATGCCGGAGTGCACGGAGCAGAAGGTTTATCGAGCCGAGCTGGACAACGTCCCATCGGCCTTCGAAGACGGGTCGGTATCGGGATCAGAACGACCCAATGGGGGCGGCCTCGAAATCCACGAACGAATCCCGGGTCGCCAGGTTCTGATCCGAGCTCCGTATATCGGAACCACCATCATGATCCGCCAGGCGGCTCGACAGCTCTCGTTCTCCATCCGAGCGGCCGAAGAAGTGACGCGGAGCTTTAATACGGAGCAAGACCTTCAGCTTTGCGTTACGGGGTGTCCACGGAACCAACGTATCTCGCGTAATATCCGGAGCCCGGAGGCGGTTGAGCTGTGCAGGGCGATGCTGCCCGTGGAGGATGGTTATTTCCACTCGTGTGTTTTCGACGTGGTCAATTCCGGAGATGCCAATTTCACGCTGGCGGCTCGTGGGGC
>NC_029540.1:443005-444350 GCF_001577835.2 Coturnix japonica
GCCAATTTCACGCTGGCGGCTCGTGGGGCGTTGGAAGATGCCAAGGATTTGATGGTGGACGAGGAGATGGTGCACGTCTTTCAGGATGGGGGGGGAACGAGGATGGAGCCGTCCTGCTTCATCATCATCATCGTCATCATCCTCGGTGCTGTCGGGTCGCAGTTGTGAGGTCCCATGTTGGATCTGATGAGACTTTGGGTGGCATTGAGGACCCTCATTGACATTTATGACCATTGTTGGCATTGGAGACCCTTCAGTTGGCATTGATGACCCTTTGGTTGGCACTTGAGACCCTTCAGTTGGCATTTGGGACCTCTATATGACCCTCATTGGAACTCATTGGCACTGGTGGCATTGGAGACCCTTCAGTCGGCATTGAGGACCCTTTGGTTGGCACTTGAGACCCTTCAGTTGGCACTTGGGACCCTCATTGGCACTGGTGGGCACTGGTGGCATTGGGGACCCTTTGGTTGGCACTTGAGACCCTTCAGTTGGCATTTGGGACCTCTATATGACCCTCATTGGCACTGGTGGGCACTGGTGGCATTGGGGACCCTTCAGTCAGCATTGGGCACCCTTTGGTTGGCATTGATGACCATTGTTGGCCCTTGAGACCCTTTGGTTGGCACTTGGGACCCTCATTGGCAACGGTGGGCACTGGTGGCATTGGAGACCCTTTGGTTGGCACCTGGGACCTCTCTATGACTCTCATTGGCAATGGTGGGCACTGTTGGCATTGGGAACCCTTCAGTCGGCATTGGAGACCCTTTGGTTGGCACTTGAGACCCTTCAGTTGGCATTTAGGACCTCTATATGACCCTCATTGACACTTATGCCCATTGTTGGCATTGGGGACCCTTTGGTTGGCACCTGGGACCTCTTTGTGAGCCTCCATGATGGGGTTCCTGGTACCTTATGGGATTTCTGGCACTTCTTGGGGACCCCTGGACTCCCTATGGGGTCTCGTTACCCTACAAGATCCCTGCTGTCCCACTGACATCACTGACACATTATAGGGATCCCTGGCACCCCAATAGGGCCCCAACCACGTGATGGGGTTTGTGGCACCCTATGGGGTTTTTGGCACCTCTTGGGGCCTCCTGCCACATTATGGGGTCCATGACACCCTATAGGGTCCTTTGGGGCCTCCAGCCACATTATGGGGTCCATGACACCCTATAGGGTCCCTTGGGGCCTCCAGCCACATTACAGGGTCCATGACACCCTATAGGGTCCCTTGGGGCCTCCAGCCCCATTACGGGGTGACATTAAAGGCTTCTATTTTGTAAGTCCTCATTTCCTGACCCATCACAGCCGGGGTGGGGGTGGAGCTCATTGTGTTCCG
>NC_029540.1:444375-446474 GCF_001577835.2 Coturnix japonica
CTGCCTCTTTGGGGTCCGACGTGCGGCTCGTTGGGGTCCGACCTAAAGCTCTTTAGGGTCCAACCTGTGGCTCTTTTGGGGTCTAACCTACACTTCAATGGGGTCCAATTGCAGCTCATTGGGGTCCAACCTGCACCTCATTGGGACCCTACAGCTCATTGGGGTCCATCCTATACCTCACTGGGGTCCAACCTACACTTCAGTGGGGTCCAACCTACACTTTAATGGGGTCCAACCTACAGTTCATTGGGGTCCACCCTACAGCTCATTGGGCTCAACCCTACACCTTATTGGGGTCCAACCTGCACCTCATTGGGACCTTACAGCTCTTTGGGGTCCAATCTGTGGCTCTTTTGGGGTCCACCCTACACCTTATTGGGGTCCAGCCTGCGGTTCTTTGGGGTCCAACCTAAAGCTCTTTGGGGTCCGACCTGCACCTTATTGGGGTCCATCCTGCAGCTTAATGGGGTCCATCCTATACCTCACTGGGGTCCACCCTACACTTTAATGGGGTCCAACCTACAGTTCATTGGGTCCAACCTACACTTTAATGGGGTCCAACCTGCACCTCACTGGGACCCTACAGCTCATTGGGGTCCACCCTACACTTCAATGGGGTCCAACCTGCACCTTATTGGGGTCCAACCTACACTTTAATGGGGTCCAACCTACACCTCAATGGGGTCCAACCTACACTTTAATGGGGTCCAACCTGCACCTCACTGGGACCCTACAGCTCATTGGGGTCCATCCTACACTTCAATGGGGTCCAACCTGCACCTTATTGGGGTCCACCCTACACCTTATTGGGGTCCAACCTGTAGCTTATTGGAACCTTACAGCTCATTGGGGTCCACCCTACACCTTATTGGGGTCCAACCTGCACCTCACTGGGATCCTACAGCTCATTGGGGTCCAACCTGCAGTTTATTGGGGTCCATCCTATACCTCACTGGGATCCACCCTACACTTCAATGGGGTCCAACCTGCACCTTATTGGGACCTTACAGCTCATTGGGGTCCAACCTGCAGGTAACCGGGGGGTCCCACCCCATAACAACTCAATGGGGTCCCACCCCATAACTTGGTATTGTCCCACCCCATAAGTCATTGACGTCCCATTGACACACGTGATATAGGGCAGGGCAGCACAGCGTGTGCCAGCAATGGGACAAACAAATAGGGACACGTGAGGGGCAAAGGACAAGGGCAAAATAACCCGGGATATATGGGAATATATGGGGGTTATATAGGGGATGTATAGGGACTATATGGGGACTGTATAGGGGATGTATAGGGACTATATGGGGATATATAGGGGATATATAGGGATATATGGGGATATATAGGGGATATATGGGGATATAGGGGGATATATGGGGGATATATAGGGACTATATGGGAACTATATAGGGGATATATAGGGACTATATGGGGACTATATAGGGACTATATGGGGACTGTATAGGGGATATATAGGGACTATATGGGAACTATATAGGGGATATATAGGGACTATATGGGGACTATAGGGGGACTATATGGGGGGGTCCTCCTCCTCCTCCTCCTTATGGGGACTATATAGGGACTATATGGGGACTATATAGGGGATATATAGGGACTATATGGGGACTATATAGGGGATATATAGGGACTATATGGGGGCTATATGGGGGGGGTCCTCCTCCTCCTCTTCCTATGGGGACTATATAGGGACTATATGGGGATTATATGGGGGATATATAGGGACTATATGGGAACTATATGGGGGATATATAGGGACTATAGGGGATATATAGGGGATATATGGGATATATAGGGGATGTATAGGGGATGTATAGGGACTATATGGGAACTATATGGGGGGGGTCCTCCTCCTCCTCCTTATGGGGACTATATAGGGACTATATGGGGATTATATGGGGGATATATAGGGACTATATGGGAACTATATAGGGGATATATAGGGACTATATGGGGGGGTCGTCCTCCTCCTATGGGGACCTATATGGGACCTATATGGGAACTATATGGGAACTATATGGGAACTATATGGGGGGGGTCCTCCTCCTACGGGGACTATATGGGATGGGGGGGTC
>NC_029540.1:453552-458472 GCF_001577835.2 Coturnix japonica
TGGGGGGGTCACTGGGTCTCTATGGGGTGAGGGGGGTCCCAATAGGGTGGGGGGGGCAATAGGGGCTGTTGGGTGTTAATGGGGTGAGGGGTCAATGGGGGGTCCCAGTGGGGTGGGATGTCAATAGGGGTCCCGGTGGGAGTGGGGTGGGGGGATGCAATGGGCCTCATTAGGGGGCTGTTGGGTGTTAATGGGGTAGGGGGGTCACTGGGTGTCAGTAGGGGATCGACAGGTGTCAGTGGGGTGGGGATTCAATGGGGGTCAATGGGGGGTCCCAGGGGGGTGGGGGGGTCATTAGGTGTTAGTAGGGTGGGGGGTCAATGGGGGGTCCCAATGGGAGTGGAGAGGTCACTGGATATCAGTAGGGTTGGGAGGGGTCGTTGGGTGTCAATAGGGAGTCCCAGTGGGGGTGGAGAGGTCAATGGGGATGGGGGGTCAATGGGGGGCAATAGGGGTCCCAGTGGGAGTGGGGGGGGGGGATCATTGGGCCTCATTAGGGGCTGTTGGGTGTTAATGGGGTGAGGGGTCAATGGATGTTAATAGGAGGTTCTGATGGAAATGGGGTGAAGAGTCTTTGGGTCTTTGGGGGTCAATGGGATGGGGGGGTCAATCAGGAGTCCCAGTGGAAGTGGGGAGGGAGGTTGTTGTGTGTCAATGGGGTGTCCCAATGGGAAATGGGGTGAAGGGATGGTTGGGGCTGCATTGTGGGGTCCCATTAGGATAAAGGGGCTGTGGGGTCCCATTGGGATAAAGGGGCTGTGGGGTCTGATTGGGGCTGAGATGAAGGAGCTGTTGGGGTGAAGGCGCCGTGGGGCACGTAGGTGTGGGGCCCAGTTTTGGCTGTGGGGCAGAGAGCAGCTATGGGGCAGAGAGAGCAGCTGTGGGGCAGAGTGTCTGGGGAGATAAGGCTGAGATGGGGAGATAAGAGCAGGGAGGAGGAAATGGGGCAGGAGGGGG
The DNA here is from genome assembly GCF_001577835.2 of Coturnix japonica. Lineage (NCBI taxonomy): Eukaryota > Metazoa > Chordata > Aves > Galliformes > Phasianidae > Coturnix > Coturnix japonica. The sequence continues at coordinate 454,510 of NC_029540.1, forward strand.
GGCAGGGAGGGGGGGAAAGGGGAAGTGAAAGCAATGGGGAGGGATGGGGGGGGGTTGGGTGCTGTCTCAGCACTGGGGGAGGGTTGGGGTTGGGGGGGGGTTGTGGGGGGGTTGTTGGTGCTGAGCTGTGTCTGACCCCGTGTCCTTGTCCCTGCCCCACAGATGAGGATGGATCCGTCATCCTGAGACCAGGCAATAAATACGAGTATAAGTTCGACTTCGAGCTGCCACAGGGGTGAGTTGGGGGGGTTATAATGTGGGGGGGCTATGGGGGGCTGGGCTGTGGCTATGGGGTTTGTGCTCTGTCTATGGGGCTGTGTCTAATGCTGACCCCCCCATTCCACCTTATGGCCCCCCATGGCTGAGGTCAATGCAATTGGGTCTGGGGGGGGTTATGCTTTGCCTATGGGGCTGTATCTAATGCTGCCCACCAGGGTTGGTGTCAATGCAATGGGGTCTGGGGGCTTCATTGCTCTGCCTATGGGGCTGTATCTAACGCTTGCCCCCCCCCCCTTTTTTAGCCCCCTTGGGCACCACCTTCAAAGGGCAAGATACGCTGTGTTGATTACTGGGTGAAAGGCGCTGCTGGACCGACCCTCCCTCCCCACTTCAGGGAGGTGAAGAAAGGTTCGAGGTGATTTGACCCCGTGGACGTCAACACCCCCGAGCTGCTGTGGGTGCCCCCCCCCCCATAATAACCCCATATAACCCCCATAACCCCCCATGATAACCCCAAATAGCCCCATAACCCCCCCATAATAACCCCATAACCCCCCCATATAACCCCATAGCCCCCCCATAATAACCCCATAACCCCCCCATAATACCCATAACCCCCCATTAATACACCAAAAACCCCCCATAAAAACCCCATAACCCCCCATGTAATAACCCCCATAGAACCCCCCCCCATAATAACCCCATAGCCCCCCCCCCCATATAATAACCCCGATTATAACCATAGCCCCCCCATATAACCCCATAGCCCCCCCATAATGACCCCATAACCCCCCCATAATAACCCCATAATAACCCCATAACCCCCCCATAATAACCAATAGGGGGGGTGTTATGGGGTGGGGGGGGTCAGGGTGACCTCTGAGTCAGGGCTGAGTTAATGGGATTAGCTGGGATTAAGGGCTTAGGGCTAATTGGTGCTGCAGAGCTGGGCTGGGGGGGATTATAAGGGGGGGGTCAAACAGCTCCTGGGGGGGGGCAGAGCTCAATGTGGGACCCCCCCCCCATTAAATGTTGCTGTGCCCCCCAGTCCCCCGTTGCTGCCAAGAAGGAGAAGAAGGTGAGCTGCATGTTCATCCCCGATGGAAGAGTGTCCGTCAGCGCCCAGATCGACAGGAAGGGCTTCTGTGAAGGTGAGGGTCTGCCCCATAGATATGGGGGGGGAATATGGGGGATGGGGGGGGATATAGGGGATGGGATGGGGATGGGGGGTGTATAGGGGATGGGATGGGGATGGGGGGGGCATAGGGATGGGATGGGGATGGGGGGGTTGATTATGGGGTGGGGATATGGGGATGGGGTGGGCTGTGGGGAAATAGGGATGAGATGGGGGTGGAGGGGAATAGGGATGGGTTGGAGTGGAATAAGGGATGGGATTGGGATGGGATATGGAATAGGGGATGGGATGGGGATGGAGGGGAATAGGGGATGGGATGAGGTTGGAGATGGATGGGATGGGGATGGAGGGGAATAGTGATGGGATGGGGTGGGATTTGGGGATGGGATGGGATGTGATGTGCAATAGGGGATGGGGATGGCAATGGAGGGGAATAGGGATGGGATGGGGTGGATTAGGGGCTGGGATGTGATATGGGATATGGGGATGGAGGGGAATAGGGGATGGAATAGAGGGATTGGGATGGGATGGAATAGAGGGGATGGGATGGAGTGGGATAGGGGCTGGGATGTGATATGGGATGGGGATGGAGGGGGATAGGGATGGGTTGGGGTGGAATAGGGGATGTGATGTGATATGGGATGGGGATGGAATGGAGGGATTGGGAGGGGATGAGATGGAATAGAGGGGATGGGATGGAGTGGGATAGGGGTGGAATAGGGGCTGGGATGTGATGTGGGATGGGGATGGAATGGAGGGATTGGGATGGGATGGGGATGGAGGGGGATAGGGGTGGGTTGGGGTAGAATAGGGGATGGGATGGGGTTGGAATGGAGGGATTGGGATGGGATGGGATGGAATAGAGGGGGTGGGGTGGGATGGAGTGGGATGGGGTGGAATAGGGGCTGGGATGTGATGTGGGATGGGGATGGAGGGGAATAGGGGATGGGATGGGGATGGAATGGAGGGATTGGGATGGGATGGAATAGAGGGGATGGGATGGAGTGGGATAGGGGTGGAATAGGGGCGGGGGTGTGATGTGGGATGGGGATGGAGGGGAATAGGGGCTGGAATAGAGGGATTGGGATGGGCTGCAATAGGCTCCGTGCTGTGTCTGTGCTGTGCCCCCATTGATCTCCTCTCTGGTTCCAGGTGACGAGATCTACATCAACGCCGACTTTGAGAACACTTGTTCGCGCATCGTGGTGCCCAAAGCCGCCATCGTGGCCAAGCACACGTACCTGGCGGGGGGGCAGACGAAGCAGCTGAGCCAGAAGCTGTCGGTGGTCAGAGGGAACCACATTATATCGGGGAGCTCAGACAGGTGGAGGGGGAAGAGCATCAGGGTCCGGAAACTGAGACCCTCCATCCTGGGCTGCAACATCCTGAGAGTGGAGTATTTCCTGCAGGTGGGAATGAGGGGATGTGGGGCACAGTGTGGGATTGAGGCTGGGGGTCTCAGCTGTGGGTCACAGCAGTGGGGTTGAGGCTGTAGGTCCAGGCTGTGGGGCACAGTAGTGAGATTGGGGCACAGTGTGGGGTACAGCAGTGAGATTGAGGCTGTGGGGCACCATGTGGGGCTGGGATGTGGGGCACAGCAGAGAGATAGAGGTTGTGGGGCACCATGTGGGGCTGGGATGTGGGGCACAGTGTGGGGCACAGTGTGGGAGTGGGGCTGGGGGTCTCAGCTGTGGGTCACAGTGTAGGATTGAGGCTGTAGGCTGAGGTTGTGGGTCCAGGCTGTGGGTCAAGGCAATGGGGTTGGGGTTGAGGCTGTAGGCTGACATTGTGGGGTCTCAGTTGTGGGTCACAGTTGTAGGGTCAAGGTTGTGGGGTCCCAGCTGTGGGTCAGAGCGGGGTGGCTTGAGGTTGTGGGTCACAGTTGTAGGGTTGAGTTGGTGGGTTGAGGTTATGGGGTCTCAGTTACAGGTTCCAACTGTGGGGTCTCAGTTGTGGGTCTCATCTATGGGTCCCAGCTATGGGTTTCATCTGTGGGTCCGCTATGGGTCTCAGTTACAGGGTCTCAGCTGTGGGGTCCCAGCTATGGGGTCTGAGCTGTGGGTCACAGTTATGGGGTCCCATCTATGGGTCTCATCCACGGGTCCCAGCTGTGGGGTCTCAGTTACGGGGTCTCAGTTACGGGGTCTCAGTTACGGGGTCTCAGTTGTGGGTCTCAGTTATGGGGTCCCAGCTGTGGGTCTCATCTATGGGGTCTCATCTATGGGGTCTCAGTTACGGGGTCTCAGTTACGGGGTCTCAGTTACGGGGTCTCAGTTACGGGGTCTCATCTATGGGGTCTAAGCTATGGGGTCTCAGTTATGGGTCCCATCTATGGGGTCCCAGCTATGGGTCTCAGTTTCGGGGTCTCAGTTTCGGGGTCTCAGTTGTGGGTCTCATCTATGGGGTCTCATCTATGGGGTCTCAGTTGTGGGTCTGACCCCCATCCCTCCCCCCAGATCTACGTCAGTGTCCCCGGCTCCAAGAAGCTGCTCCTGGAGCTGCCGTTGGTCATCGGGAGCCGCTCCAGCATCGGCAGCTCCAGCTCCAGCGCCAGCGTCGGCAGCCAGGGCAGCTCTGAGTGCAGCTGGGTGGATCTGAACCTGCCTGAT
>NC_029540.1:461120-464226 GCF_001577835.2 Coturnix japonica
TTGACCCCAAATCCCACAACATTGACCCCAAATCCAACATTGACCCCAAATCCCACAACATTGACCCCAAATCCCACAACATTGACCCCAAATCCAACATTGACCCCAAATCCCCCATTAACCCCAAATCCCCCCTAAATGACCCCAAATCCCCCCTTAAGACCCCAAAAAACCCCAAATCCCCCCTTAAGACCCCAAATCCCCCCAAAAGACCCCAAATCCACCATTGACCCCAAATCCAACATTGACCCCAAATCCCTCAACATTGACCCCAAATCCCACAAACATTGACCCCAAATCCCACAACATTGACCCCAAATCCCACAAACATTGACCCCAAATCCCACAACATTGACCCCAAATCCACCCCAAAAGACCCCAAACCCACCATTGACCCCATAATCCGACCCCAAATCCCCCATAAATGACCCCAAATCCCCTATTAACCCCATTCTTATCTCCCCCTACAGGCCATGTTGGTTGAGGGTCCCGCAGGCCCCGAAGGCCCGGCTGTGAGTCACCCCATAAGTGACCCTATAACTGACCCTATAACTGACCCTATAAGGGACCCTATAAGTGACCCTATAACTGACCCCATAACTGACCCTATAAGGGACCCTATAACTGACCCTATAAGTGACCCTATAACTGACCCTATAAGGGACCCTATAACAGACCCTATAAGGGACCCTATAACCCTATAAGGGACCCTATAACTGACCCTATAACTGACCCTATAACTGACCCTATAACTGACCCTATAACCGACCCTATAACTGACCCTATAACTGACCCTATAACTGACCCTATAAGTGACCCTATAACTGACCCTATAAGTGACCCTATAAGTGACCCCATAACTGACCCCATAAGTGACCCCATAAGTGACCCCATAAGTGACCCCATAAGTGACCCCATAAGGGACCCCATAAGGGACCCCCCCTTATGGTGTCCCCCCCCCGACCCTATAGGGGATTTCGGGACCCCCAGGGGCTCAGGGACCACCAGGAGCACCAGGAGACCCCGGAGAGAGGGTGAGTCACCCCATAGACACCCTATAACGACCCTATATTGACCCTATAGGGACCTCATAGTGACCCTATAACGACCCCATAGCCACCCTATAACGACCCTATAGCCACCCTATATCAACCCTATAACGACCCCATAACAACCCCATAACGACCCCATAGCCACCCTATAACGACCCTATAGACCCTATAATGATCCTATTGACCCTATATTGATCCTATTGACCCTATAATGCCCCTATTGACCCTATTGACCCTATAGTGACCCTATAGTGACCCCATAATGACCCTATAAGGACCCTATTGACCCCATAATGACCCTTAGGGACCCTATAATGACCCTATAATGACCCTATTGACCCTATAATGACCCTATATTGATCCTATTGACTCTATAATGATCCTATTGACCCTATAATGACCCTATATTGACCCCATTGATCCTATTGACCCTATATTGATCCTATTGACCCTATATTGACCCTATAATGACCCTATATTGATCCTATAGACCCTATATTGATCCTATAGACCCTATATTGACCCTATTGACCCTATATTGATCCTATTGACCCTATATTGATCCTATTGACCCTATAATGACCCTATAATGACCCTATATTGATCCTACTGACCCTATATTGACCCTATTGACCCTATAGGGATCCTATATTGATCCTATAATGATCCTATTAACCCTATATTGATCCTATTGACCCTATATGACCCTATATGACCCTATATGACCCTATATGACCCTATATGTCCCTATATTGACCCTATATGTCCCTATATGTCCCTATATTGACCCTATATGTCCCTATAATGACCCTATTTCCCCTATATTGACCCTATTGACCCTATATTGAGCCCTATTGACCCCATATTGAGCCCTATTGACCCCATATTGACCCTATNTATGGGGTGGTTATGGGGCGCTATGGGGTAGTTATGGGGCGCTATGGGGTCAGTTATGGGGCGCTGGTCGCTGCCCTCAGGTCCCATGTGGGATAAAGGGGAACGAGGCGCTGCCCCCCCCCAACCCCATATGGGATCGTGTCCGTCCCATCGCCCTATGGCACAGTTGGCAGCTGCGGGTGGGGGGGGTTTTGGGGCCGTTTATGGGGCGGTTTATGGGGTGGGGGGGGTTTGGGGCACTGAGCCCAGCAGGGGAAAAGTGAGCGGGGAATGGGGCCGCCCCATAGACCGTGTATGGGAGAGAAGGGAACATACAGACCATATATGGGATCCCAGAGATCCTATAAGGGATTCTATGGGGATCCTACTGACCCTATAAGAGATCCTGGAGATCCTATAAAGAATCCTACAGACCCTATAATGGATTCTATAGGGATCCTACAGACCCTATAAGGGATTCTATAGGGATCCTACTGACCCTGTAAGAGATCCTGGAGATCCTATAACGGATGTAGATCCTATATGGGATTCTATAGGGATCCTACAGACCATATAAGGGATCCCAGAGATCCTATAAGGGACCTATAAGGGATCCTACAGACCCTATAATGGATTCTATAGGGATCCTACAGACCCTATAAGGGATAGAAGGGATCCGGAGACCCTATAAGGGACGGATAAGGGATTCTATAGGGATCCTACAGACCCTATATGGGACCTATAACGGATCCTACAGACACTATAGGGATCCTATGGCTCTATAGGGTTCTATAGGGATCCTATATCTCTATAGGGTTCTATAGGGATCCTACAGACCCCATAGCCCCACATGGACACCCTGGACCCTATAGCCCCACATTAGTCCCATAGCCCCATAGGGAACACAGGACCCCATAACCCTGCATGGACCCTCTGACCCCATAGCCCCAAAGGGACCCCATAGCCCTATAGGGACCCCATAACCCTGCATAGGTCATGGGACCCCATAACCCCACATGGAATATGGGACCCCATAACCCCCCAAGGACAAACAGCGGCGCTATGGGGCGGTTCCACCTCAGCCCCAATTGAGCCCTAAAATGGAGCGCAGCGATTCGGGGCGGCCCCATAAAGTTCCGTTTTAGGATCGAGACCCCACAACCCCCCCCCCCCCCCCC
>NC_029540.1:464251-464696 GCF_001577835.2 Coturnix japonica
TTGACCCTATATTGACCCTATTGACCCCATATTGACCCTATATGACCCTATATTGATCCCATATTGACCCTATATTGACCCTATTGACCCTATAATGACCCTATAATGACCCTATATTGATCCTATTGACCCTATATTGATCCCATAGTGACCCTATAAGGACCCTATTGACCCTATAATGACCTTATAATTACCCTATTGATCCCATAATGACCCTATATTGATCCTATTGACCCTATATTGATCCTATAATGACCCTATTGACCCTATATTGACCCCATTATGACCCTATTGACCCCATTATGACCCTATTGACCCCATTATGACCCTATTGACCCCATTATGACCCTATTGACCCTATTGACCCTATAGGGTCCCCCCGGTCGCCCTGGTCTGCCCGGCTCTGATGGGACCCCAGGACCCCCCGGCACCGCCATGATGCTGC
>NC_029540.1:465417-472854 GCF_001577835.2 Coturnix japonica
GGGGGTTATGGGGTTATCAGCTTATGGGGCAGCTTATGGGGTGGGGGGGGTTATGGGGTTAAAGGGGGGTTATGGGGTTAAAGGGACTTATGGGGCAGCTTATGGGGTTATGGGGTTAAAGGGGGTTATGGGGTTATCATCTTATGTGGTTAAGGGGACTTATGGGGCAGCTTATGGGGTTAAAGGGGGTTATGGGGTTAAAGGGACTTACGGGGCAGCTTATGGGGTGGGGGTTTATGGGGTTAAGGGGGGTTATGGGGCTAAAGGGGGTTATGGGGTTATCAGCTTATGTGGTTAAGGGGGGATATGGGGCACTTATGGGGTTAAAGGGGGTTAAAGGGTAAAGGGGGTTATGGGGCAGCTTATGGGGTTAAATGGGGTTCAAGGGGGAATAGGGTCACTTATGGGGCAGCAATGGGGTTCAATGGGGTTATGGGGTTAAAGGGTCACTTATGGGGCAGCTTATGGGGTGGGGGTTTATGGGGTTAAGGGGGGTTATGGGGTTAAGGGGGCTTTATGGGGTCAGCTTATGGGGTGGGGGTTATGGGGTGCTATTATGGGATGTTATGGGATGTTATGATGTTATGGGATATTATGGGATGTTATGGGATATTATGGGATATTATGGGGTGCAGTTCCGGTTCAGCAGCTCAGCACTGAAGGGTCCGGCTGTGGCAGCGCAGGAACTGCAGGCACAGGAGGCGCTAATGCAGGCCAGGGTGAGTGACCCCATAGAGACCCATAGATACCCCATAGACACCCCATAGCCACCCCATAGAGACCAATAGAGCTGCAGGCACAGGAGGCGCTAATGCAGGCCAGGGTGAGTGACCCCATAGAGACCCCATAGCCACCCCATAGAGACCCATAGCCACCCCATAGAGACCCATAGCCACCCCATAGAGACCCATAGAGCCCCATAACCACCCCATAGAGACCCATAGAACTGCAGGCACAGGAGGCGCTAATGCAGGCCAGGGTGAGTGACCCCATAGCCACCCCATAGAGACCCATAGGGACCCATAGAGACCCCATAGAGACCCCATAGAGACCCATAGAGACCCATAGAGACCATAGAGACCCATAGAGACCCATAGAGACCCATAGAGACCCATAGAGACCCATAGAGACCCATAGAGACCCATAGAGACACATAGAGACACATAGAGACCCATAGAGACACATAGAGACACATAGAGACACATAGAGACACATAGAGACACATAGAGACCCATAGAGACCCCATAGAGACCCATAGAACTGCAGGCACAGGAGGCGCTAATGCAGGCCAGGGTGAGTCACCCCATAGAGACCCATAACCACCCCATAGAGACCCATAGCCACCCCATAGAGACCCATAGAGACCCATAGAGACCCCATAGGGACCCCATAGGGACCCATAGAGACCCCATAGGGACCCCATAGGGACCCATAGAACTGCAGGCACAGGAGGCGCTAATGCAGGCCAGGGTGAGTGACCCCATAGACACCCCATAGAGACCCATAGAGACCCCATAGAGACCCATAGAGACCCATAGAGACCCATAGAGACCCATAGAGACCCCATAGGGACCCATAGAGACCCATAGAGACCCATAGAGACCCATAGAGACCCCATAGAGACCCATAGAGACCCATAGAGACCAATAGAACTGCAGGCACAGGAGGCGCTAATGCAGGCCAGGGTGAGTGAGCCCATAGACACCCCATAGAAACCCATAGACACCCCATAGAGACCCCATAGAGACCCATAGAGACCCATAGAGACCCATAGAGACACATAGAGACCCATAGAGACCCCATAGAGACCCCATAGAGACCCATAGAGACCCATAGAGACCCATAGAGACCCCATAGAGACCCCATAGAGACNCCATAGAGACCCATAGAGACCCCATAGAGACCCCATAGAGACCCATAGAGACCCATAGAGACCCATAGAGACCCCATAGGGACCCCATAGAGACACATAGAGACCCATAGAGACTAATAGAGCTGCAGGCACAGGAGGCGCTAATGCAGGCCAGGGTGAGTGACCCCATAGAGACCCATAGAGACCCATAGAGACCCATAGAGACCCCATAGAGACCCATAGAGACACATAGAGACCCATAGAGACACATAGAGACACATAGGGACCCATAGGGACACATAGAGACCCATAGAGACCCATAGAGACCCATAGAGACCCATAGAGACCCATAGAGACACATAGAGACACATAGAGACCCCATAGGGACCCATAGAGCTGCAGGCACAGGAGGCGCTAATGCAGGCCAGGGTGAGTGACCCCATAGAGACCCATAGGGACCCCATAGGGACCCCATAGAGACCCATAGGGACCCATAGAGACACATAGGGACCCCATAGGGACACATAGGGACACATAGAGACACATAGGGACCCCATAGAGACACATAGGGACACATAGAGACCCATAGAGACACATAGGGACCCATAGAAACCCCATAGAGAACCATAGGGACCCCATAGAGACCCATAGGGACCCATAGAGACCCATAGGGACCCATAGAGACCCATAGAGACCCCATAGAGACCCCATAGAGACCCATAGGGACCCCATAGAGACCCACAGAGACCCCATAGAGACCCATAGGGACCCATAGAGACCCCATAGAGACCCATAGAGACCCCATAGAGACCCATAGAGACCCATAGAGACCCATAGCAACCCCATAGAGACCCCATAGAGACCCATAGAGACCCATAGAGACCCATAGGGACCCCATAGAGACCCATAGGGACCCCATAGAGACCCATAGAGACATAGAGACCCATAGAGACCCCATAGAGACCCTATAGTGACCCCATAAAGACCCTATAGTGACCCCATAACCCCATAAAGACCCTATAGTGACCCCATAAAGACCCTATAGGGACCCATAGAGACCCCATAGGGACCCATAGAGACCCATAGAGACCCCATAGGGACCCATAGAGACCCATAGAGACCCCATAGAGACCCATAGAGACCCCATAGAGACCCATAGAGACCCCATAGAGACCCCATAGAGACCCATAGAGACCCATATTGCCCCATAGTGCCCCATATTGCCCCATAGCGCCCCATAGAGACCCATAGCCACCCCACAGGCCCCATAGAGCCCACAGACCCCACAGAACCCAGCAATCCTATAGACCCCACTGCCCCATAGATCCTGTCTGCCCCATAGATCCTCATTCTGCCCCATAGATCCCATCGATTCCATCTGCCCCATAGATCCCATAAATCCCATAGATCCCATTGCCCCATAGATCCCATCTGCCCCATAGATCCCATCTGCCCCATAGATCCCATAGACCTCGTTGTCCCCATAGACCCCATAACCCCCCCCCCAATCCCCTATAGGACTGACCCCCTGTTCTCCCCCCACCCCACAGCTGGCCCTACGGGGACCCCCCGGCCCTATGGGTTATACTGGGCGGCCTGGACCTATGGTGAGTATGGGGCGACCCTATAGAGGGGGGTGACCCTATAGAGGGGATGGAGACCCTATAGAGGGGATGGAGACCCTATAGAAGGGGGGGACCCTATAGATGGGGGTGGAGACCCTATAGAGGAGGTGGAGGCCCTATAGAAGGGGGAGACCCTATAGATGGGGGTGGAGACCCTATAGAGGGGGGGAGACCCTATAGAGGGGGGGGGGAGACCCTATAGAGGGGATGGAGACCCTATAGATAGGAGGAGACCATATAGGGGTGACCCTATAGAGAGGGTGGAGACCCTATAGATAGGGGGAGACCATATAGAGGTGACCCTATAGATGGGGGTGGAGACCCTATAGATGGGGTGGAGACCCTATAGAGGGGATGGAGACCCTATAGATGGGGGTGGAGACCCTATAGATGGGGGGAGACCATATAGAAGGGGGAGACCATATAGATGGGGGGAAACCATATAGAGGTGACCCTATAGAGGGGGTGGAGACCCTATAGAAGGGGGTGGAGACCCTATAGATGGGGGTGGAGACCCTATAGATAGGGGGAGACCATATAGAGGTGACCCTATAGAGAGGGTGGAGACCCTATAGATGGGGGTGGAGACCCTATAGAGGGGGGAGACCCTATAGAGGTGACCCTATAGAGGGGGTGGAGACCCTATAGAGGGTGTAAAGACCCTATAGATGGGGGTGGAGACCCTATAGATGGGGGAGACCCTATAGATGGGGGTGGAGACCCTATAAAGGGGGATAGAGGACCCTATAGAGGGGGATAGGACCCTATAAAGGGGGATAGGACCCTATAAAGGGGGTGGGACCCTATAATGGGGATGGGACCCTANATGGGGACCCTATAGTGGGGATGGAGACCCTATAATGGGGGGGAGACCCTATAGATGGGGATGGAGACCCTATAGAGGGGATGGAGACCCTATAGATGGGGGGAGACCATATAGGGGTGACCCTATAGATGGGGGTGGAGACCCTATAGAAGGGGGAGACCCTATAGAGGAGGTGGAGACCCTATAGAGGAGGTGGAGACCCTATAGAGGGGATGGAGACCCTATAGAGGGGATGGAGACCCTATAGAGGGGGGGGGAGACCCTATAGAGGGGGGAGACCCTATAGAGGGGGGAGACCCTATAGAGTGGATGGAGACCCTATAGATGGGGGTGGAGACCCTATAGAGGGGGTGCAGACCCTATAGAGGGGATGGAGACCCTATAGAGGGGGGAGACCATATAGGGGTGACCCTATAGATGGGGTGCAGACCCATAGATGGGGGTCCCTGACCTATAGATGGGGGGCTGGACCCATAGATGGGGGAGACCCTATAGAGGGTGTAAAGACCCTATAGATGGGGGAGACCATATAGAGGTGACCCTATAGAGAGGGTGGAGACCCTATAGAGGGGGTGGAGACCCTATAGAGGGGATGGAGACCCTATAGATGGGGGGAGACTATATAGGGGAGACCCTATAGATGGGAGAGGAGACCCTATAGAGGGTGGGAGACACTATAGATGGGGGGAGACCATATAGGGGTGACCCTATAGAGAGGAGGAGGAAGCCCTATAGAAACGGGGAGAGATCCTACAGGGATGGACCCTATAGAGCCGACCCTATAGGGCTGACCCTATAGGGCTGACCCTATAGAACCCCCCCATCACCCCATTGTTTTATTATAGGGCCAACCCGGCAGCGTCGGCATGAAGGGTGAAAGTGGCGATTACGGACCTCAGGTGACCCCAAAACCCCATAAACCAACCCCAAATCATCGTCCCCTATAGGGGACCCTATAGGGCTTTATGGGGTCCCACCGACCCTATATCCCATATAGGGACCCCGAGGACCACAAGGGCTCAGTGGACCCCCAGGGAAACCCGGAAGGAGGGTGAGTTTGGGGTCAGGGGGTAGTTATATGGGGTCAGGGGGGGGGGTTATGGTATGGGGACCTATAGGAACCTATATAGACCCTTATAGGTTCCTATAGGGTCTCAGGGGGGTTTATAGGGTCGGCCTGGAGCGGATGGAGCACGAGGGTTGCCTGGAGATCCTGGTGTGAAGGTATGGGGCTGGGGGGGGGCTTATGGGGTGGGGAACCTATAGAACCTATAGGGTGGATCCTATGGGGACCGGACCCTAATAGGACCCCAGTACCCCCATAGGATCCACCCTTTTAGGTTCTCCCACCCCATATAGGACCCCAGAACCCCATATAGGATCCCCCAGACCCCATATAGGACCCCAAGACCCCATATAGGAGATCCACCCTATAGATTCTCCCACCCCATATAGGACCCCAGACCCACATAGAATCCACCCTATAGGTTCTCCCACCCCATATAGGACCCCAAACCCATAGCCCGATTCCACCCTATAGGACCCCAAATCCCTACATAGAATCCACCCTATAGGTTCCCCCAAAGCCCCCTAATATAACCCAAACCGCCATTAGGAGTCCACCCCGGACCCCTATAAGGACCCCCAAAACCCCACAAGGATCCACCGTATAGGGACCTCCCAAACCCCCCGATAGGATCACCTATAGGTTCCCCCACCCCATATAGGACCCCAAACCCCCATAGGATCCACCCCGACCCCTATAGGACCCCAAACCCCCATAGGATCCACCCTATAGGTTCTCCCACCCCCTATAGGACCCCAAACCCCCATAGGATCCACCCTATAGGATCCACCCTATAGGTTCCCCCAACCCTATAGACCCCAAGCCCCCCTTAGGAATCCACCCTATAGAGTTCTCCCACCCATATAGGACCCCAAACCCCCAGTTAGGATCCGAGCCTATAGGACCCCATATAGGACCCCCAATACCCCATATAGGACCCCATACCCCATATAGGACCCCATACCCCATAGAGGCCACCCTATAGGTTCTCCCACCCAGTATAGGACCCCGAAACCCCCATCAGGATCCAACCCGTATATGGGACCTCCCCCCAACCCGCCAGTAGGCATCCCACCGTGTATAGTACGGCCCAAAAGCCCTGGATCGTCACCCGATAGGTTCCTAATAGGTTCTCCCACCCCAGTTAGTGACCCCAAATACCCCCATCTAGGATCCACCTCTATAGGACCAGCACAGAAACCCGCCATAAGGATACCCACCCTATAGGACGCCCCAACCGCGCCATTAGGTCCAGGCACTAAAATATGGACCCAAAAGGCCCCATTAGGGTCCACTCTATTAGGTTGCTATTAGTTTCCCTCACCCCATAATTAAGGACCCCAAACCCCCATAGGATCCACCCCGACCCCTATAGGACCCCAAACCCCCATAGGATCCACCCTATAGGACCCCAAACCCCATAGGATCCCACAGCTACTAGGTCTCCCCCAGAAACGCCCGCTTATAGGACCCCAAAGCCCCATAGGATCCACCCTATAGGTTCTATAGGGTTCTCCCACCCCATATAGGACCCCAAACCCCCATAGGATCCACCCTATAGGACCCCCAACCCCCATAGGATCCACCCTATAGGACCCCAAACCCCCACTTAGGAGTCGCAACCCCATAGGTTACCCCCACCCATATAGCGACCGCAAAACTCCTCATTAGGATCCACCGTGGCCTCATAGGTTCTCCCAACCCTATGGGGACCAACCCCCCCCAATAAAACCCACCCTATAGGGTTCTCCAAAACCCGTATAGCGACCCAAACCCCCATAGAATCCAACCCTATAGGGACCCCACCGCCCATAGGATCCACCCTTTTAGTCTCCCAACCCAATATAGGACCCCAGAACGCCTCCATAGGATCCAGCCGCTTAGGACGCGCCTTTAACCCCAGAGGATCCACCCTATAGGACCAAAACCCCATAGATTGACCCCAAAACCCCATAGGATCCGCACCCTATAGGACCCCAAACCCCCATAGGATCCACCCTATTAGGACCCCAACCCCCATAGGATCCACCCTATAGGATCCCCAGAAACCCCCGTATAGCACCCCAAA
>NC_029540.1:472954-474020 GCF_001577835.2 Coturnix japonica
CCTAACCCTAACCCCAACCCTAACCCTAACCCACCATAGAGCTTGGAGGACCGCCTGCGCAGAGCGGTCAGCGCGAGCAGACGTTCACTTCCGCGTTTGCGTACGCATGCGTAGTGCCTCCTGGAGGACCGACTACCATAGAGACGAGCCAGTAGGCAGTTCCGCCCTATGGCCACGTGGAGGCGATAGAGACCGAGTGCGGCCTGTGCTCCTTATCAACCCTATAGATAACGATAAGGGGGGGGGGGGGCGGTATAGAAGGCTTTAAATGCAACAAGTGGCCCCTGAGCAGCACCAGCCCGGGGTCCTCCAGCCCTCCAACCCCCCTCTTAGTTAATTACTGCTTTAATTGCCCTTAAGTCCAAGTCCAGTCCCCTCATTCTGCCCCCCAAGTCCATTCATCACATTCTGCCCCCCAAGTCCAGCCCATTAAACCCCATAGAACCCCATAGAACCCCATAGGGACCCATAGAACCCCATAGAACCCCATAGAACCCCATAGAACCCCATAGGGACCCATAGAGCCCCATAGAACCCCATAGAGCCCCATAGAACCCCATAGAACCCCATAGGGACCCATAGAGCCCCATAGACACCCCATAGAACCCCATAATGACCCATAGAGCCCCATAGAGACCCCATAGAGCCCCATAGACACCCCATTGAGCCCCACAGATCCCCATAGACACCCCACTCTCAGTCTGCCCCCCAAGTTCTTTCAGCTCAGTCTGCCCCCCTGCACTTGGGGGTGGGTGAAATCTTTGCCCTTTGGAGGCCAGGAATGGCTCTAAAGATGTGCATTAAACCTTTGGGGGCTGCAGCGTAGAAGGTGGGAGCAGCCCCTGAGCTGCAAAGCCTGGAGATCCATTCAAAGTAATGGTGTGGGGAGAGATGGTGGAAGGTTTGGGAAGGAGTTTTGGGTAGGGGGA
This sequence comes from Coturnix japonica, assembly GCF_001577835.2. Classification (NCBI taxonomy): domain Eukaryota; kingdom Metazoa; phylum Chordata; class Aves; order Galliformes; family Phasianidae; genus Coturnix; species Coturnix japonica. The sequence goes on from NC_029540.1 coordinate 473,884, forward strand.
GAAGGAGGAGCTGTGGGGATGGAGCAATGGGCACAGAGATGAGCTGGGTCTGGGCAGAGCTCAGTGCAATGTGTTGCTCTGATGTAATGGGATGGGATGGGATGGGATGGGATGGGATGGGATGGGATGGGATGGGA
>NC_029540.1:476116-479344 GCF_001577835.2 Coturnix japonica
GATGGGATGGGATGGGATGGGATGGGATGGGATGGGATTTCATTTCAGATGCCCCTTTAGAGTCAGTGCTGGGCTCCCAAGGTGGGTTTGTCTCACTCAGCTCAGCCCCAGGTCCCATCCCAGATCTTTTCAGATCCGGGTGCTGGAAGAGCGAGCAATTAAAGAACTCAGCAGAGCCTTGAAATAATTAGATCAAGGAGCACAGCTCTGGCAGGTGAGTTTATAGTGAAGAAATGGGAGCGTTGGAGAGATGGAGATGAGGAGGTTGATCAGGGTCTTGGCACAATTATCTAAAGAAAATCTGCTCCAGACTGATTAGAGGAAAGGAAAGGAGCTTTCCGGGCAATTAAGGGAGGGAAATCAGTGCTGGGCAGGAAGCAAATAGAGGCTGGAAGATATCAGGGTTGGGAGATAACACATCCAATGGCCCCAGGTTGGGGGGGGGCAACCATAAAGGCCCCATAGACCCCAGGGTTGGGGTGCAGAGATGCCTCCAAAGCTGGTTTGGGTTTGAATGTGCAAAGCTGAGCTTCTCTTAGGTCACGTTTCTTGCTCTCTTTCCTCACCTTTCAGCTGTTCCTACAAACCAAAGGAGGAAAAAAAAAGGCAGAGGAGGAAAGGGGGGGGCACAGCATCAACCCAGCACATGATGCTGACTGCGGTGCTGCTGCAATGGGAAGCTGCTGTTTGGATGCTGGGTTGGATCCTGCACCCAGAGCAGCAACTCAAAGCCTGCTGACCATGCACAGCATCCCACCCCCTAAAGAAAACAGCCCCCAGCTCCCCCCTACCATCACGGCCAGGCTTTGATTTGTATTTCTTTTCCCTCTGCTTTGTGCTGGTGATGCTCTGCCTTGATATCCCAGTGAGTGATGGGGAACAGAGCTCTGCTGGTGGCCTCTCCTTCCCACTGGGTGCTGCTTTGAGCAGCAGGGGGGCATCTCCTGCTTCTATCTCCTCACCCTTTGGCCTTAGTGCTTGAGATTGCAGGGCTCAGCCTGCTTTCTATGGGGCGACAGCGTTATCTATCTATTCCCAGCTCTTCTCTTCCCCCCCCCACCCTGAGAACCACAGGGTGGGCTTTGCTGTGTGCTGTTGGCATTGGGGTCTCTGTTGGTTTCATGCTGCTTTAGGAGGGGTTGCTTTGCAATGCGGGTGAATTTTGGGGTTGCAAAGGGAGCGTGGGTGCACGGAGCTCCCTTTCTCCACCCCCCATCCCTTTTGCAGTGATGCCTGGGCACTTGTAGAGGTGCAGCTTGAAAGGACATTGCAATGAAACCCACATGCAGCCCCATATTCATTATAGGGCCACAGCTTCAATCCTGCCCTGGGTTGATCCTACACCTCCCAGAGCCACCCCCAGCCTTGAAACTCACCCTCCCCACCCTCAGCTTCCACTTACACCCTCAGTTTTGCTCTCTATCATCAGGGAGGGGGCAATGGGGGATGATCCTGTTCTGCACCCCCCTCCCCTTGTCCTGGGCCCCCACATTGTGCTCTATTCATGCACCAGACCCTGACCCCATTGCTGTCTGTGGGGATGAGCTGGCATCACTTGGACCCTTTATCCTTGGGCTTGGTAAGAGAAGCTCAAAGCTCTTTAGCTTTGAGATCTTGCAAAGGTTTTCTTGATCCTAATATTGATTCTTCTCTTTTTGGAGGTGTTAATTGACCCCCCCCCATCCCACTCCTGACCTGTCCCTGAAGCTCTGGGACATGTAGGACAAGGGGAAGCACCCCAGGAGTGTCATAGCCACCCCCTGAACCCCCATATGACAGCAAGAGTGATGCACATGGGCCATTATCAAGCCTGCAAAATGAGCTGCAATTTTAAAGCCAACCCCCCCACCTTGTTCTCTTGCTGAAGCCCCAGCAAACTCTTAGGGACCAGAGCAGCATTCAATGCACCAAGCTGCTTAACCAAGCTCCTTCTCCTTGCTCGCAGGGCCAGGCTCACATGCATCACATGCATCCCAACTTCATGCAGGCAATAAATGGGGTTTTGCTCCTTGGGGTTGCTGCAATGTCACAGTGTCATATTCAACCCCTTTGCTGGTATTGGGATGCTGGGAGCACTGGGGTTCACTGCCCCTTTCCTGCAGCCCCCCCCCCATGCACATCCTGGCTCCCCTCGTTAGCCTGACCCCTTGATTACACTCTGCAGGCTCTGTATTGCTGCTGTCACCCTGGAAACGTGTCGTCTCTACAGCAACCATGACAACCTTATGTTCATTAATTTCCAAAGGTTCACAGTGGAACAAATGAAATAGTTAGAAGCTTGTCAGGGTGTTATAAGGAGCAGGGACTGACAACTCAGCGCCCACCGGAGCTGCTGAGCCTCGTGATTCTGGGGCATCCCAGCGCTGCTGCATCCCTGTGATCTCTATGGGGATGCTGGGTTTGGTGCACAGCCCAAGGGGCATTGAGGTCACTCTGCCTTCATTACTTCCCTTGCCATACCTTCCCTTCCTATGCCTTACCATGCTATGCCATGCCTTCCCTTCCTATGTCTTGCCATACCTTACCATGCCTTGCCATGCCTTTACAGGTTTTGCCATGCCTTGCCATGCTTTTCCATGCCTTGCCATGTCTTTCCATGCCTTGCCATGCCATGCCATGCCATGCCATGCTATTCCATTCCATGCCATGCCATACCATGCTATGCCATGCCATCCCATGCCATGCCATGCCATGCCATGCCATGCCATGCCATGCCATGCCATGCTGTTCCATGCCATGCCATGCTGTACCATGCCTTACCATGCCTTCCCATGCCTTGCCATGTCTTTCTATGCTTTACCATGTCTTTCTATGCCTTGCCATGCCATGCCTTGCCATGCCTTACCATACCTTGCCATGCTTTTCCATGCCTTGCCATGCCTTCCTATGCCTTGCCTTGCCATGACATCCCTTACTATGTCTTACCATGCCTTGCCATGTCTTCCAATGCCTTCCCATGCCTTGCCATGTCTTTCTATGCCTTGCCATGCCTTGCCATGCTTTTCCATTCTTTTCCATGCCTTGCCATGCCTTCCTATGCCTTGCCTTGCCATGCCATGCCTTCCCATGCTTTTCCATGCTTTTCCATGCCTTCCCTTGCCTTGCCATACCTTGCCATACCTTGCCATGCCTTGCCATGTCTTTCCATACCTTACCATGCCTTGCCATGTCTTCCCATGCCTTGCCATGCCTTTACAGGCCTTGCCGTGCCTTCCCTTCCCATCCCTT
>NC_029540.1:480615-482238 GCF_001577835.2 Coturnix japonica
TAGGTTAAGGGTTATAGGGTTATAGGGTTAGGGTTATAGGGTTAGATTTATAGGGTTAGGGTTATAGGGTTAGGTTAAGGGTTATAGGGTTAAGGTGAAGTGTGAGTGTGCACCTAATAATGGTGCTGCCTTAGGGGATGTGGGGGACCAGAGCTCATCCCTGGGGCACCCGGCGCTGCATCCTGGTGCTGCAGCTTGGCTCATCCATATGATATAACCAAGGGAAGGCATCACAAGCTGCATGGCTGCAGGCCAGAGCTCAGCATTAGAGCTAAGGGCACCGGGAGGCAAACGTGGATTACATGGGAACGACGGGATCAAGTGAGCAGCAGGATGAGCGGAGGCGTGGGGAGGGGGGTATGTGTGTGTGTAGGGGGGGGTTGTGTCTGCCCTCACCCCCCCTACCCCTCTCTGGAGCCATGCCATGCATGTCTGAAGCAGCACAGAGCATCCCAGGTCAGGAGATAAGAACCTCGCCCAGCACAGCTCTGCTCAGCCCATGCTGGGTCGGTGCAGGTTGAACTGGCTGAGCAATGGGAAACAAACCCGGTTTTATATCAGGGCTGGGCATGCAGGCAGGAATTGCAGGCTTTGAGGAGGGTCTGAATCTTGCAGCGTGTGGGAATGGAGATTTGTGTGAGCAATGAGGGATTGGGTGCATTAAAACAGAGTCCTGACCCCCATATCTTTGCTTCCTCCAGCCTTCAAAGCTGCTCTGGATCTCCAAGTCTAATTCAGCACTGCATTAATGCATGCAACTTTTGGGAGTTCCATGCAGCAGGGAAGGGAGAGCGGGGCTGCAATATCGTGCTTCAGAAGCAAAAGGAGAGAAGCACTTAATGCAGAACTGCAAGATGCTGCATGGATTTAGCTCTGACAGAGCTGTTTTCACAGCCTGGGTATAGCTGATAAGCTGCACGCCGGGTTTAACCCTCGGGGTGCTAAGAGATGCTAATAAAACCCAATGAAGTGGGAACAGCTTCTTGCTTGGAAACCTTTGGGGTTGAGCTCATTGCAACCTGTGTCTGAGCCCTAACAGAGCTCATTGCATCTCACACCCCAACCCCCCTTTTGCAAAGCTCCTCGTGCCTTTGTTTCCCCACCGTGCCCTTTAGGACCCAGCAGAGCTGCACCTTCGACTCAATGCATGCAAAGCACAGATGTAAAAGGCTGAAGGACTGGCCCAGGGCCCAGCAGGGAGGGAAGAACACCATGAGCCTGGCTCCAGCTTTTAGAGCTGCACAACTCACACTTCAAACACAAAACAGCCTCCCCTTTGCCTCCAGCACTTCTGAGTTGCATTTGGGGGTTGGTTTGGAGAGGATGCAGCCCTGATATGGGGCAGGAAAAGCCTCATTTTCCCCCCATCCCATCACCCCCCTTACATTAGGGGACCCCCTCCCAGCAGTGTTATGGGGAGGATGGGGGGGATGTTTGGGGGCTGCATCCCCCCTATGGGTCTCCCTGCTGCTGGGGTGTGCACAGCTGGATCTCACACTTCAAACACAACAGCCTCCCCTTGCCTCCAGCACATTCTTATGAGATTCCGCATTTTTGGGGGTTTGGTTTGGAGAGGATGCAGCCACCTCTGATCGCATGGGGCGGAAAAAGCCTCAGTTTTCC
>NC_029540.1:483866-486351 GCF_001577835.2 Coturnix japonica
ACTGGGGGACACCCATGCATTGCTGCAGCCTGGGGGACAGCCATGCATTGCTGCTGCCCGGGAGGGGACCCATGCATTGCTGCAGCCTGGGGGATAGCCATGCATTGCTGCACACTGGGGGACACCCATGCATTGCTGCAGCCTGGGGGGACCCATGCATTGCTGCAGCCTGGGGGGACAGCCATGCATTGCTGCAGCCTGGGGGACACCCACATCCCCCCTTCCTTGCTTCAGGCTCTGCAGCATCCCATGCATCTGCAACACCCCATCCTACAGCTGCATGGACACTGCAAACCCAAATGCACCCAAGTCACCACGCTGCAGCCACCAGAGCTGAGCAGGAAAGGAGCAAACAATTGATTTCCAGATTTTTGGGGTTATTCTAATCCTTTTCCAGCCCTTACACAGGGTGTAGGTTGGCCGTGTGTGTGTTGCAGACCCAGGAGCCCTCCCCTCCTACCCGCTGGCACAGAGCAAGGGAAAGCAGTTTCCACTGCAGCAGCTGCACGGAGCCATCAGTGCAGGGTGGGAAGGGAGTTACTCAGCACTTGGTTCCCAAGAGAAAAACACACACACACACACACACACACATATACAAAAGCAGCTCGAATATGACTTTCCATAAGGCTTTGGGGTTGGTAGCAATGTCCTCTTCTTCTCGGTCTCCATCAATATCCTTCTTGCTTTCCTATTTGTGGATCAGTTTTAGAGCTGGGCTGGATCCCAAGTGTTTGGATGTTTTGATTTCTTGGATTGGAAAACAAACTCTGGAGAATCCTTGAGGAAAGGCTGCAAACAGCTCCGGGTTTGGGGATGACTAATCCCAATCGTTGCCGAATCCAACGGGGGGCCCTAAAAATAGCTTCATTTCTAACAATAAATAGCAGAAAGTCGCTCGATGACAACAAACAGCCCCAAAAAAGCCAAGTGAGAGCATGGAGGGGTCCATTGGAAATGGGGGGGGGGGGGAAGGAGGCAGCAGGAAGGCAGAGGGGTGGGAAGGGTGAGGGTGCAACACAGTTGTGTATGGTGGTGTCCATATCTGCACTTGTTTTGTTCCAATTTAGGGGCAGCATGAGATGCAATGGATCACAGTTTGCATGTGAGCAACCTCACTGCTTCACAGCTGGGTTTGGAGCATGCAAGTAAAGCTGCAAGGCCATGCATTGCTGTATAGCATCACCTTGCTATGGCCATATTAGCTCTCCCCCCCCCCCCCCATTGGGACTCTCAGTCCATAGCAAAGATGGGGCCATCCCCACCCTGAGCTGCATTTCTCAGCTTCACCCCCCTGCAGCACGGCCCCGTGTTACATAACTCACTGCTGCCTTTCCCCCTCCCACACCCAGTGCATTGCAAAACCTCCCATCCATCCACCCATATCCCCCCCCCCAATTCAATGCCACTCGTCCCCCTTGGCTGGGTGGGTGTGGGGTGAAGTGTTGGGACCCCACAGCATCAGCAGCACTGCTGGCATCCCATGGCTGTGACACCCAGGGGGTAGTGGGGGAGATGGGGGGGGTCTGTGGGTGAGGGTGAATAGGGCAGCTGGGGAGGGGTCTGTGGGTGGGGGTCTGTGGGTGATGGTGAATGGGGCAGATGGGGGGGGGTCTATGGGTGATGTTGAATGGGGCAGCTGGGGGGGGGTCTGTGTGTGAGGGTGAATGGGGCAGATGGGGGAGGGTCTGTGGGTGATGTTGAATAGACACCCACCACCATACGAGCATCCTTAGGACAGCGAAGCCCCCAGCCCACATTACCCACACTGAACCCCAACCCATCACACACAGCACTTCCATCCCACGCTTTGGATGCACCTGCTGACCCCATTTACACCCCAATACCCAACAGCATCGATTCCTTCTGGCCCCTATTACAGTCTGGGGTACAACATCCCAATCACGACATGGACCCCCAGATCTGGGCACCTTCCAGACCCACACAGTGGGGCACACACCTTCCATACCCACACATTGGGGCCAAGCCGAACCCATAGCATCACATAACACCTAGTGGGGAAGGGGAGGGGGGTCGATATTAAAAGGGGGGTGGTCGCACCTCCTCCTCTCATCCCATCTCCCACCAACCACCTCCCTCCGATCTCCCCGTCCCATATCGGCGTTAGGAGGAGCTCGGGGCCATCCGTTCTCATTCGGGCCGTACCCAAAACCTCCTTCCCCCCCTTTTTTTTTCTCTTCGTTTCCTCCACGTCGCAGCGGCCATTGGTTCCTGTCGGCGCCGCGTCCTGACGCTGGGGCTGGGGTTGGGGCTGGGCCGGCCCCGGAGATGGTCGCTCTCTACCGGCAGCGCCGCATCCCCCGTAGGAGGCTCCGTGAAGACCCCCCCCCCACCTCGTTCCTTTCCTCCCCAGGTGGGTCCCAGCTTTATATTTATTTGGGTTCCCCCCCCCCTTTTTTTTTCCCCCCCTTCTCCCAAGCTGCTTTTTAGCTTTCCCTTCCCATCCATATCCCACCCATATCCATCC
>NC_029540.1:487011-533172 GCF_001577835.2 Coturnix japonica
GGGGGGGGGGGTTGATTGGCAAGAGCAGCTTTAGGGTGAAGCGAGCGGTGCCTTGGCCGGCTGCCTCTATGGGGCTGACAGCTGCGATTGTTTGTTCCCTCGGCCCCTCCTGGGGGGGTTGGGGGTGGTGAGGGGGGGTCCCACATCTCCTCCGCCGTTGGAGTCCGGTCGGTGCCCCCGGCTCTGAGCGCTGCGTGGTTCGGGGGCGGCCCGAGGTGGCCGCTGTCCGATCTTCTTCTTCCCTTCCCCAGCTCGTTCATCGGCTCCGTTCTTGCGTTTTATTTCGTGTTTCGTTTTATTATTGCGTTTTACATTTTCACCTCGCGCAGCCAGCGCTTCCCTCCTCATCCTTTCCCCACTGCTCCGAGGGGGGCCCTTCCTCCCTCCTTCTTCTTCCTCCCTTCCTCCCTTTTCCTCCCGGTTGCTGCCAATCCCCGCAGCCCCCTCCCTCCTGGCCAGCCCTATAGCTTCCCCCCCCCCTCTTTTCCCCCCAATCAACCCTCGTGGCTTTTTCATGCTGCCCATTCTCTGCCACCCAAGGGACGGGGCTGTCCCACCCCCAGCACGTTGCCACCCTCCCTTCTCCCCCTCCTCCAAACGATGAGCAGCACTTCGGGTGCAGGTAAGCTCAATATTCCCTTCCCTGCTACCCATAGGGTTACCCTGGGGAACAACCCCTTCCCTTCCAACCTCCATTGGGGGCTTATGAAGGTCACAGACCTTTGGAAGCTCCTGGCTTTTCTCCCTCCCCTCCCTTTGCCCTTCAGCTCTTTGCAGTTGTCGTGCTGTCTTTGGGGTTGAGGCATCCCACACTTGTGCTGGGCTTCAAGCAGGTGCTGTATGTCCCCAGGGTGGCTTTGCTTTAGGGAACACAGGGGCTCCAATTTCGATGGCACCGTCGGCACGGGGCAGAGGGACGCAGTGATTGAGTATATGGGGGTGAGATATATGGGGGTGAGATATATGGGGTGAGATATATGGGGGTGAGGTATATAGGGGTGAGATATATGGGGTATGGCACTCGTGGCTTCTGCCCTATGGATCTCGGTCAGACTTGGGTTCTTATTGAGCTGGGCTTTGTCACTGTGTGACCTTGGTGTCCCAATGCCAGTTATGGTGGTGCTGTGATGTGGCCTAATGTGGGCTTTGCTAATTGGGGTCTGATTCTCATTTACTCCCCAACCCATTTTATCTTGCAACTCCGACGATGTAAAGGAGCCTAAATATGGTCATAAAGCACAACCACACCGAGGTCCCTCTGTGTTGCTGGGGCCGTGGAAAAGCATCTTTGTGCAAAGGAGAACAAAGCCCTGAAGTGTGGATGGGGAGCAAGAGTGTGACCTGGCATCCACAGCCAGCTCAGTGCACAGGGTATATATATGGCACATAGGGATAATAACACTCCTGGGGGCTGTAGGATGATATGGGGACAGCTATGCCACCCCTATGGCCCTTTGCAATGTATTTAAACCTGCAAGCATGCAGCAATGGGAAGTTTGCTCCTTGTTATGGGTGGCATTGGACCTGATGCACGACGCCACCCATGTCCCATAGTTTAGCTGTGATTTATGCTGCATTGCATGGAAGGGGCTGTTTGCTGCTTACCCCTAAACGAGGCACATAACGATGCCATGCAGCACATCAAGGCGTCCCTTAAACCCTTAAACCCTTAAACCCCCACCATATAAAATGCATTGAGCTGACGTGGGTGCCCTGAGTGCACAAGCTGTGCTGGACTTCCCTAAAGCTAAAAATACCCCCATGTCTCACCCCAGCACTGTCCCATCTGTGGGTTCTCCAGCCTATGGGGCTCTGTGGCTGTTTTATAGTCCCTATGGGGCTGAGCTGGTGATGGGGTGGTAGGTGATGACCCTACATTGCAGTGCATGGCTGCAATGAGTCACTGCAGGGCAATGGTGATGACTGGGTGCCATAGGGGTGGGCACCCTATACCCCTTTATTTCCCTGCTTCATATTGGGGTTCAACCCCTCATACCCCCCAGTTTTACACTCTCTTTTGCTGCTCCTCATCTTTCCTTCCCTCTTATCCCCCCCAACCCCAACACTTTCTCATTAGCAAAACATTTAATCATTGGGTTTGATCAGAACTCAGGCAGCTCCGGAAAGACCTCGAGGTTCTCCCTGCACCTCGGTTGAGCAGCAGTTTGCTTTTGCTTTCAAGATGGATCAAACCTCCTGCCTGCCGGCAACCGCTGCCTTCTCAGAGCTGTCGCTTTTCATCTCATGCATTGCCTCTGTTTGCTCGTGCTTTTTCTCTCCTTGCTCCTGCTTTTGCTCCCCACCACGTTAAATAAGGGGTATGGGAGCAACGCAACGCTTCGGCACCGAAAAGAGTGGGGTGAAGGTTTGCAACGCTCATAGGAAAGCAGGGATTTGCTCCGCAGCTTTGCTTTCTCTTTGCAAAGATGTGGGGACATTGAGGGGTTTGCATGGGGGAAAAAACTCATCCCATTTTGCACCTATTCCATAGGGATCTATGGGGGTCTGTGTGCCCCCGTGCACAGCTCAGCTGTGTGTTGAGCAGTGCACGTGTTCTCATTGCAACATGCAATGAAGTGCTGGTTTTCCTCGAGCTCCTTGGTGTTATAGAGCACAGCACCCGTGTTCCCAGCTCTCTTTGCTATCATTGAGCAGTGCTCGCTTTGGGTTGCAGGGCAGCGTTGGGTTCTGCTCAGCTGCTTAGAGCTGGGTGTGTTGTAAGGGGCAATAAGGATCAATAGGGGCAGAGTGGAACAGTAGGGATAGTAATAAGGATCAATAGGAGCGGAGTGGGGTAGTAGGGATAGGAAGGGTTAATGGGGCAGAGTGGGGCAATAGGAGCAATAATGATCAATAGGGGTAGAGTGGGGCAATAGAAGCAATAAGGATCAATAGGGGCAGAGTGGGGCAATAGGAGCAATAAGGATCAATAGGGGTAGAGTGGGGCAATAGGAGCAATAAGAACAGTGGGGACAGAGAGGAGCAATAGGGGCAGAGTGGGTCAGTGGGGCAATAGGGATCAATAGGGAGCAATAGGGATCAATAGGGCAGAGTGGGGTGATCAGGGGCAGTAGGTGCAGTTATCTATTCCCGTTGGGCTCACAAATAATGGGGATGATTTGGGGTCGTGGTTGGAACCTCCAGCTTCAGGTTGGCCTTATCCTGCCCTGGGATACAGCAGAGCTTCATAGGGAGGGATTCCTGCCCTTGAGAAAACTGTGTTGGAAGAGAGTTGATTCGGATAACAAGGGACTGGCCCATGCTGGGTGCTTGAATATCTTGCTCTGCTTTGCTGATGTGCAGCAGTGGATCCAAATTTGGCCTCACCTGCTCCAGGTTCTGCCTTTGGACAATGCAATGAATGCATGGGGCTGCAGGGACTGAGCTTGCTCCCCCCCATGCACTGCATCTCTTGCTCACTTATTCCAATATACCCCAATATACCAATATACAGAACGCAGCCGGGAGCTGCTCTCCGAGCCTTTGCTTTTTGCTAAAATAGAAGCAGAACAAATGGTCGGAGCGAGATCCTGGTTGTGAAGGCAGCCAAGGCTTTTCCTGCAGCAGCTGGTGGCTGGTATGCTGCTTCTTGCTCCCTTCAGCAAAGCTTCTTGATAGAGCTGGCATTTTACTGCAAGGGGGGGGGAGAGAAGCATCTGTCTTTAGGGCGGTGTTGGTGCTTGGCATGCACTCCATGCTTGCTGCACACCAGGCTTTGTATGGTGGGGATGCTGAGGTCACCCCGATGCTCCCCCCCCACCTTCCCATCCCCATTCCCAGTCATTGTGTTGGGTTTTCTCGGCATTGGTTGAGAATCGGTTGAGCAGGGTGGATCAATGGGGGCAATAAGGAGCAGTAGGGGTAGTTAGGATCAGTAGGGGGCAGTAAGGATCAGTAGGGGTAGAGTGGGGCAATAGGAGCAATAAGGATCAATAGGGTAGAGTGGGGCGTGGACGCAATAAGGATAAATAGGGGTATAAACTAGATAAAAAAGAGTGGGGCAATAGGAGCAATAGGATCAATAGGGCAGAGTGGGGCAGTAGGAGCAATAAGGATCAATAGGGGTAGAGTGGGGCAGTAGGAGCAATAAGGATCAATAGGGGCAGAGTGGGGCAATAGGAGCAATAAGGATCAATAGGGGCAGAGTGGGGCAATAAGGATCAATAGGGGTAGAGTGGGGCAATAGGAGCAATAAGGATCAATAGGGGCGGAGTGGGGCAATAGAAGCAATAAGGATCAATAGGGGCAGAGTGGGGCAATAGGAGCAATAAGGATCAATAGGGGCAGAGTGGGGCAATAGGAGCAATAAGGATCAATAGGGGCAGAGTGGGGCAATAAGGATCAATAGGGGCAGAGTGGGGCAATAGGAGCAATAAGGATCAATAGGGGTAGACTTTGGTCTTTGGGGTCTTTAGGGCTTTCTGGCTCCCCTTGGGACTTGCTTATAGGTCACAGCCCATCTTATTTTGATTGGTGTGACGTTTTTGGCTATCTCATATCACTGTGGGTTGGGAAGGGGTGCAGGAAGGGAGCTGGTTTGTCATGCACGACGGTGGGATTTGCTTCATTCCTATGCAACAGCAGCAATTGGAGCTCCAGCATCAACCCAACACCCTCCAATTCACCCCCACCAACCCAGGGGGTCCTTGGAACCAGAGGTGGGAGCACCCATGAGCATCCCAGGGAGCAGCAGGCCATGAATCCCACCCTAAATCCCATTGGGATGAGATCCCACCTGCAACCCCAATATTGGCAGAGCAATGTGAGCACAGCAAACCCCATGGGTTGGAAGGACCTCATCACCCTGATGGAGCCTGGGTGCTGCTTTGGGTGCTGCTTGTGTCTTATTTATCCCTTCCATAGGTCCCCAATGAGGCTCGTCTGTGTTTTCAGCCCCCTTCTCCCAACCATTCTCACACTCAAGTCTGTAATGCTGAAATTATGGCATCGCCGTGTGTTTCCCTGGCAACTTGCAGGGATGTATTTAAAAAAGAAGGGGAGGAAAAAAATATATATATAAAAAAGAAAGGCCCAGGAGCCTTGTGAGGATTATGACTTCACTGAGGGATCAGGCTGGAGGGGAATCTGGGTCAGGCTGCTCTTCCCATCCCCTGTCATTTCTATGGCCATAGCAGGGCACAGCCACCCATGGGTGCCCCCAGTCAGCACCTTAGGGTGCTGTGATCTATAGGCATGAGTTCAGCTGCCCCCATCCATGCAGTAGCAGAGCAGCTGGGGGTCAATATGGCTGCAGCCCCCCCTAACCCCATCCACTTTTCCATCTCAAGCCCCATTGCAAAGCACTCATTGCCTTCCAAAGCTGCTCTCCCTATCCCCATCCACCCCCCTTATCCCCCCCCAGCTCTTTGTGCATTTCGAGTTTTCTCTCTCATCCCCCAAAATAAACAGGAGTGTGGTGGGGTGGGTTCTTTTCTTTTTTTTCCCTCTTTTTCCACACCCCCAGAGCCGCTGTTGCTGGTGGCAGGAAGCCCAGACTCCGTAGGAACTCAGAAATGCTGCAGCTCCAAGCCCTGGCTGCCCTCTTGCTTTCGCAATCTTGGGGAAGGGGTGGGGGGGGAATAAAATGGGAGGGGATGTATTCAATATATACATACATATATATTATGTATTAAAGACTTCTAGGCTTTCTCACCAGTGGGGACGTGCAGGTGGAGATTTCTTCTGTAAGTTCCTCCATTTTTAGGGCTGTGCTGGAAGGGGGGGGGGCAATGGGTTGGGGGGGGGGCTGCATTGATCCCCATTGAGGCCAAGGGAGGGTTCAGCTCAAGTGATGCCGAGCTCCAAATCACCACCATGAGATCTCAGAGCTGGGATGGATACAGCATCCCAATGATGGATGGGATCTCATGGGCAGGACCAAGGGATGTATTTTTCTTTCTCATTTTATAGCTGGTTTTCTCAAGACTTTTGGGGCAGGGAGGGGACGGGGGCCGTGTCTCTGTAAGATCTGATAAGGGTGAGATGCCTGCAAAGAGAATTCCTCGCAGATCATTTATTTATACCTCCGCCTGCGTCACTGGTAAACATCTGGATTCGCTCCAGACATCTTCATCTGCTCCATTCTATGGGCTCCAATGTGGATCTTGGTCACATCCCCTTATGGATGTATTGCTTTGGCTGTAGTTTGGGGTGGGTTTTTGGGGTACCTGGGGTTCAACACCACTCTGGGCTGAACATTGAGCAGCAGAAGGGTCTTATAGCATATGGATATAGTGGGAGGGGGGTTAAAAACCCTGCAGCTAGCAAAAGGAAAGAGCAGCCCCAACCGTGTTGCTTTCTGTTTTAGACCGGAGCCGTTTTGCTTTTTTGGATGGAGCAGCATCCCGACCTTTCTGCACGCGCTGCGCCGAGCTCTGCGAGGTGAGGGGCTGACTCTGTGTTTGCATTAAGGCCCAGGTTAATCTTATTCAATTACTTGGCCCCTAAAATGGGAGCTGAGGAACTTTGGTGTAAGAGCAGCACTCGGGAGCAGAGCATCGCTCTGCAGCTGGGATGCAGATGGAGGGGTAAAGGCGGCTGCTGCGCCCGCAGCCTTCATCTCTTTGAAAGTGCATTTTGCTAATCCTTCATTAGGTTCTCATTGTGAGCTCGTTATCCTGTTAGGGCTCAGGGTTGTTGCAGGCATTTGGCCCAGCTCTGCGTCGTCGGTGCCCCAGGTCTTGTTGCGGGGTGGTTGCAAGAAGCAAAGCGAAGCCTTGCACACCCATGTGTGTGTGTGTGCAGACCAGAGCTCGGAGATAGCTCAGCTTTATCTGGTTGCATATAAAAACCATTGTGGCCAGTGAGAGGGAAGGGGTTCCTGGCTTCCCCCTCTAAATAAATGTTTGGTGGGGTTATTTTTGCCCTTTTAATTCTCTTTTTTGCTGTGGAATGTGGATTTGGGGGCTGGATTTTGCTGCTTTCCTCCTGCCCTCTGCTATGGGAGGTGCTGGGCTGTGTGTCCTTGGCCCCTTCTGACTCTCAGCTGATAAAAAATGAGCCTAAGAATGCAAAAAAGCCTCAATGTGGCTGTGCTGCATTTGTGCCTTTGTGCTGTGCTGCAGCAGTTTGACCTGATGCCCTGTAGCAGCCCTGCAAGAAGGAGGTGGGTGGCTTTGCTGAAGGAGATGGGGCTGGGAAAGCAATGCCATTTCCAGGTGGATACGCAGCATGTTGCAGCCCTTCTGTGTGCTGTAATGCATGGAGATGGGAGATGGGAAACCTTCTGCTTCGGTGGAGTTCTGTTCTCATGGAGCTGCAGTTTCCATGCAGGGGAACAACAGGATTGCATCCCCCACCAGATAGAAAAGAATGCAACGTGAGCAGGAGCAGAAGGAAGGGGCCAAGCACAGAGAACTCAAAGCCAAAAGAGTTATTATTAAGAGACCAAAAATCCCTTTTATTGACCCAAAGAGACGACCGTGGAGCAAAATCCCCTCCGAAAAGACGTTCCCCTTCTATCTTAAATCCGAACGTGGTCGTTATTATTTTTGCTTTTAAGCAGCCAGGACCTCGAAGTTCATGTTTTGGGGGGGGGGGGGGAAAGCTGCGGCCCCATTGAGCCCAAATGACTGAGACCTGCTTTCTGCCCACAAAATCCCCCTCCTCCTCCAAAATCTCTGCGTGGGCGCAGTGACGGCAGAGCTCAGATCCCTGCAGGAGGAAGGAGTGGGGTTGGGGGTTGGGGGTGGGGGGGATGTGGGAGCCATGGATGTGGAATGGGAAGAGATGGAGGTGACAAAGCTTTGGGGTGGGATCCATCTGTGTCCTGTGGAGTCAATGGGGGGTCCTTGCATCCCTGCTGTATCCTGGGGCTTGGGGTTGGGAATGCAGTGTTGCATCTGGGGTGGTTTTAGAGCTCAGGCCTGGAATTTTAGGGTTGGGATCTGTATTTCTGCCTCTGGGCACCTCAGGGCTGATGTTCATCTCATAGTGGGGCCAGCTTGTACCTTGGTCCCCAGTTACCCCCCCTTGCTCCCAGTTGCTTTGCTTGGGGGAAGCACAGATTTTGCAGCACCAGCGTTCTGATTGCACACCCACCATGCAGCCATTCAGGTTTGTAAAGTACTGGGGGAGGTGGGCACAAAGCAGCCCCCCCCCAATGCATCCTGCCCTATTTATCAGGCTGACCGTGTTTCTTTGGTCTCCATAGAGCCACTATGGGGGTCGGGTGGGGGCTATGGGCAGACATGGGGGGTGCTGAGAGCTGCTGACTCAGGCAGCACAGTGAGGGACCCATGCATTGCTCCTTGTTATCACTGTTGTCTCCTGTCCTGCTGGACCTCTGTGCCCAGTGGCCGTGGAGTTTGGACTGGGTGCTGGTGGGTGCAGGGTCAATGGGTGCTCGGCCAAGATGCACGTGGCCAGTTGTGTGCTGGGAAGGGCTGAGTGCTTGCCCTGAGCCAGGCAAATCCATACAGAACCTCGAGGTTTGCTCAGTCAACCAGGAAGGGTTTTGTTCCCATATGGGAGAGCATGGAGTTGATGCTTTTCTTCACCTGCACCAGGCATCTGCTTGGCAATTCATGCACCATGTGTGTAGATATGGTGCTGCCCAGCACCCATTGCTGCCCTGGGGGTTCCTCAGCCTTGCAATGCTGCCATGATGTGAGTTCCAAATGAGTCTGGGAAACGAAGCTTCAGTGCTGCAATGCAATGGGGGCACCCGATGCTCTGCTTGGCATCCAAAGCCAAGGGAGCTGGGTGCTGAGATGGGTGCCAGCAGGTGGCAATGTGACCAGAGGCATCATAGAGCAAACACTGGGTGCTGCAGGCATCCCTGTTTTAGCACATGGGCAGGAGCCCATTTGGTTTCTCCATCAAGCAAACCCCAAATGGGTTTGGGGTTCATTTCAATCTGGCTCAGCAGCATGGGGCTGTGCTGAGCTATGCCTATGGCTGTGCTGAGTACTATGCACATAGAAGCCATGCCCAGGGACAGGAGTGCTGTGACCCACCATTGCCCATCCCTCATCCCACTCTTGCCCCTTGATCCCATTGAGACGTGATGCTTTGATACCAGCCCTATGCCCTCAACCCACCCCCACGTCCACCCAGCTGCAGGTTTCGCTTCTTCATCTCCAGCACCAAAGGGGGAACTTGGCCAACGAGAGCGAAACTCAGCGGCTGCAACGGTTGCACCCTCACGCAGCCCCCGTCAGCCCTCCATGTGCCCTGGGGCCTCGGGGGGACCCACAGCTCCCACTGCCCCCTGTGCCCTTTTGGCTTCTCCCTTCCCATTCTCAGTATGCAAAGGCCAATTAATAACAAGCTCAATGAGCAGAATGAAGTTTCCAATGGTGGTTTGAACTAAAGATCCACCTTAGGAGCCTCTGTTTTATGGGTGGATGGTTTGGGGCCGGCTCTGTTAGCCGTGGTGAGGGATGGTGAAGCGGGGCTCAGCACAGGGGGAAGTTTGGGTTTAGAGCCCAAATGCTTTGTGGCCCCGGACCCGTTGCTAGAGGAAACATGGAAAGGGGAAGGAGGGATTGTGGTTGGGCAGCTCTTCCCCTCTGCAATCTGAGTCTCTGTCTTGGCCCCTGGCACTGACTGTGCCCCCACCCCCCCCTAATAATGCCCCCACATTGGCATGGCCTGATGGTGACCCAGGGGGGCCCAGTGCCATGCACAGATCTCCCTGCAGCCAGGCTTTGCTGCGGAGCTAAGCTCACATCTGCCACTAATTGGCTCTAATGAGGTGGCTGAGCATCTCACAGCCTGCCATGAAGCTGTCCCAGCCACCCAGCTCCATAGGCTAAAGGAGGGGACATGAACTTTGTGCCATGGGGTTGTGCTGCCCACACAGAGCGAAACCACATCTCCAGCTTCCGAACAGGAACAGATTTCTTTTGTCTGCTCAGCGTTTCTTTTTGGGGGGTGAACGCTGGACAAAAAAACCCTTGCTTGCTTTCTCTCTCCTCCTTTTCCTTCCCCTTGTTTTGTTGTGTTCCTTTTCTTTCTCCCCACTTTGATTTGCTCCACGAGAAGGTGATGTCAGCTGCTTTAAATAAGCAGCCGCCGGTGTTATCTCTGCTTATGGCTTTTCTGCACTGGTCCAGGCTTAGCTGGGCAGTGCATGGCTGAATGCTTGGCTGCTGCTGCATGCTTAGGGTGTGAGCCCTGCCCATGCATTCACACATCCTCCACCCTGCTCCCATGTGAGCAGTGACACAGCTTGATGATGCCCTGCATTATGTTGTGACCATGCAGCTTGTAAGCCTTGAAAGCAGAAGCATGGGTTGCATTGCTGCATGCCCCGGATGCACAAAGGGTTGCATTGCTGCATGCCCTGGATGCACAAGGGGTTGCACTGCTGCATGCCCTGGATGCACAAAGGGTTGCACTGCTGCATGCCCTGGATGCACAAGGGGTTGCACTGCTGCATGCCCTGGATGCACAAGGGGTTGCATTGCTGCATGCCCTGGATGCCAAGGGGTTTGCATTGCGCATGCCCTTGGATGCAGGTAAAGAGGTTGCACTGCTGCATGCCCTGGAGCACAAGGGGTTTGCATTGCTGGCATGCCCTGGATGCGCAAAGGGTTGCACTGTTGCAATTGCCCTGGATTGCCACAACGGGCGTTGCACGGCTGCATGCCCTGATGGCACAAACAGGGTTGCACTGCTGCATGCGCTGGATGCACAAGGGTGCAGTGCTGCATGCAACAAGGGTTTGCACTGCTGCATGCCCTGGATTGCACAAGGGTTGCACTGCTGGCATGCCTCTGGATGCACAAGGGTGCAACTGCTGCATGCCGCTGGATGCACAAGGGGTTTGCACTGCTGCTTGCCCTGGATGCACAAGGGTTGCACTGCCTGCATGCCCTGGATGCACAAGGGTTGCAGTGCTGCATGCACAGGGGTTGCACTGCTGCATGCCCTGTGCCACAAGGGGTTGCTATCGGGCGCCGCATTGCCCTGGATGCACAAGGGGGCTGCACTGCTGCCATCCTGATGCCAAGGGGTTGCACTGCTGCAATGCCCTGGATGCACAAGGGGTTGCATGCTGCATGCCTGGATGCCACAGGGCTGCAACTGCTGCATGCCCTGGTGCACAAGGGTTGCACTGCTGGCATGCCATGGATGCACCAAGGCGTTGCACTGTGCTGGCATGCCCTGGATGCACAAAGGGTTGCCACTGCTGGCAATGCCCTGGATGCACAAGGGGCTGCAACTGCTGCATGCCCTGGATGCACAAAGGGTGTGCACTGGCCTTGCATGCCCCTGGATGCACAAGGGGTTGCCTGCCTGGCATCCCTGGGATGCACCAGGGTTGTGCTGACGTGCTCTGGATGCACAAGGGGTTGCACTGCTGCACGCCCTGGATGCACAAGGTGAAGCTCCTGCAGCTTACCTGCCCTGCTCCCTCACTTTGCAGGTCACAGCTCTTTTTTTCATGCAAGGAAATCAAGGGTTGTACTTTATGGGGCTCGTGTTTGACCAGCTCTGGCCACTAAAGCAGGTGCAAAAGGGAGAGTAAAGCTGGAGCTCCCCATCCTTAATGCAGAGCTGGGATGTGCATGAGGCTGATAGAAAGCATGGGATAGATGCACACAGATAGAGGCCTCATCAGGTTCCTTTTGCCCCCAGCCCAGCCATGTGCTCCCTGGTCCAGCTTCATTCAGGCTGAGTTTTGTAATGTCAGGAAGTGAGCTGGCTGTGGGAGGGGAGGCAGTGGGAGCAGAGGCTGCTTTGTGGTCGGAATGGAGGATGCCGGAAAGCTGAGCACAATTCCTCCCTTGGGTGAGGCTGCAGCTCAGCTTGGAGCTGGCACACAGCATCTTTGGGGTCCCTTTCAGTGCCTTGTTTTCCTCTTAGTGGCTTTTCATTGCTAGGATAGGGCTGATAAATGAGAGTCCTGCATGGCTCAGCTTCAAGCTGTGCTGGGGTTGTGCAGGAGCCTTTGCACGTTTGCACTTGGAGCTTCATCCCACCTGCAGTTTCCAAGCTGGGGTTTGAGGCTGCAAAATGCACAGACCCCAACCCTTGGGTCTCTGCTTACCCATAGGCTTCTCCATTTGCTGCCTGCTTCCTTGCAGCTCACGGCCATCCCCTTTTCTTTTGCAGCCTGGTCGATGCTCGGTGGCTGAAGCTGCAGGTGTCTGCATTGCAGGTAGGACCACTCCCAAACCATCCCCATGCACCAGCATGGCCATCCCCAACATCCCAAAGCAGCAAACAAATAGGCACAAAGCAATGGCAAAGCAGGGAAAGCAGGGCAGCCGAGGACAGCTCGTCCCTTAGTACATGAGACCTGTGGCCATAACGCTGTTATTTTGTCCCCTGGAATAAGGACATTGTGGTTCAACGAGGTCTCGGTGCGTTCTCCCCTTTCCTGACCTTCTCTGCCTGTTTATTGCTGTTACAGTAAATGTTTTCATCTCTGCTGTCTGTGTAATGCACTTGTGGTAGGGGCAGAGCCTCGTCCCCTGTTTTATGCGGGATCTTTGGTTTCGTGTAATGGATATTCCTCCTATTGATTTCGATAGAAGATACAGAAGGATCTTAAAAATAATCTGCCCCAAGCTCCTGGATGGAGGAGGGGGCTCTTCTCCCTTCCCTGCCAAGCACTTTGCTGCCTTCTGATGGCTTTTTAGTGCTGGATGAGGGCAGGGCACCGGGTGATCTATTTGAGGATATGGAGATGGGAAGTGATGGTCGTTTCCCTGCAAGGTCAGGAGCAAGGACTTTTGGAGAGCTGTTCTGCTGCCCTGAATCTGGAGCAAGCTCCATAGGCTGCATTGGATCATGGCTCCACTGTATTGCACCAGCGTTGCATCTTGATCAGCTCAATGGGCAGTTTGCTTTCCCAACCTCTTTCTACCCAAGCACATCTGGTCTAGGAGCTCTTCTAAGGGCTGTGACCTTAATTGAATCAACTCCTTCATGTCCTGGAGACAGCCAGTGTCATCTACAGCCTTGCTGGTTAATCACGTGCCCATTACCACGTGCATAAAGCTGCAGGGTCTATGCCAGCCTGCTTTTCTCACTGGGATTTTGCAGCAGAAATCTGCTTTCTCTCCGACAAGGAAAAGACCTGAGGTCACTCTGTCTGCTCCTTGGCCGTCTCGTGCATTGCATCACATTCTTTTTATAATCATCCGACTTTGCATTCCGACACAAAACCTGGGCACGCCGGGATCCCACCGTGTTACACGCACCCGCAGACACAGCCGGGTTGCAGCCAGCCTGTCTCCTTGAAGCCCCAACTCACTCTTTCCACTGGAGAGATAAAATTAGCAGCTGCTTTTTTTTGCTTTTTTTTTGCTTTTTTTTTTCCCTTTTCCCCTCTCTTTGTTTCACCAGAGGAGTCGCTTCAAACCCTGCCAGCCCAACTGGGTTCCCCTTTTCATTGCCCTCCCCCTCTTCTTTTTCCCCCCTATGTGTTTTGTGGTTGTTGAAGACGTGGATGCTTTTCCTCACCCCCCCCCTCCCTTATTATTATTTCTTATTTATTTATTTTTAATTAGTATTTTCCCTTTATCTATTAAAAGCAGGGTTTGAAACCAAACAACACCCTGGATCCTTGAGCATAGGGCCTGATTTAAAACCCTTATCTATTGCAGCCCTCCTATCTACTTTAGCCCTGGTGTTTGGAGGGGGGGTTCCATTGAGCCCCTATTGCTTCAATGCACATTTATGCTGTGACTGTGCCTCCCTTTGTGTCTGTGGTTGGGTTGCAAAGGGGGTCAGCTACACAGGAAGGGGGAAACTGAGGCACAGCAGGGACGTGGTTCAACTGCAGGGTCGGAGAGCTGGGATTTCGTCCTCTTGACATCAAGGAGGCAGCAAACATGCCCAGATCCCAAACATCAAACAAGGATAAAACCCAGGCACCAAGTGTGTGTCGTAGCATCATGGATGCTCTGCATTCTATAGGGCCATTGCTCCTTTGGTCCCCCCACCCTATTTCCACGTGGCTGGTGACCAGTGTCAAACAGTGACCGTCCCATTGCGGCCCTGCAGCAGGATCTGCAAAAGCAAACAGGAAACAGAGCAGGGAGCAGCCCACCTTATTGACTCGCTTGTTTACTGTGGTTCCTCTGAGGTCAGTGTTGGGGTTTTAACACCCTCCTGCTCGTTTCAGAGCAGGGCTCTTTGTTTCCTCCATGCAGATACAGGGGATGGATGTGTGGTGCAGGGATGCTCATGTGCAAGGGTGTGCAGATGCAGGGATGCTGAAGTGCAGGAGTGCCTGAGTTCCTGCAGGGTTTTCAGTGCTCTGAAGCCGGAGCTGCTGTGATCCTCAATGGGGTTAGAGCTGGTAATAGTGCTAGTAATCCCTTTAATATCCACCCCTATGAAAGCTTAGGTGCAAAGCCTGCAGGGAGGAGTGTCTTTTTAGGTATCCATTCCTTCCTTCCCTTGCCATATGCTGTACAAGTGTAATGCCCTCAGAGGAAGGACATGGATGGGGTTAAAGCTGGCAGCGTGGCTGTGCTAATGGGAAACACGCTGCAGTGGCATCGATGTGGCCGCACGGGATGATGAGCAGCACGGGATGGGGTTTGTCCCTTTGGGGCTCAATGCATTTAGGGGTTTTTCAAGCTGTGGGTCCCTGCCTTCTCCTTAGCAAGGGGCTGACACTCTCCTATGGGGTGATGCCTGATTCTTACCATAACCACAGTGCTTTCCTCCCTATCCACACTCCCTTTCCACCCCCATCCATCCCCCCTTTC
This sequence comes from Coturnix japonica, assembly GCF_001577835.2. Classification (NCBI taxonomy): domain Eukaryota; kingdom Metazoa; phylum Chordata; class Aves; order Galliformes; family Phasianidae; genus Coturnix; species Coturnix japonica. The sequence goes on from NC_029540.1 coordinate 501,687, forward strand.
CACCCCCATCCATCCCCTTTCCCTCCCCAGTAGCCCCACACTGAGTTTTGCCATCAGGTTTTGCTTTTTGCTTTTGCTCTTTGCTGTCAACGGGTTCAAATCTGACAATCCTCCCCGTTTCCATCTGGGCTGGGAGCACAGAATCCATCCCCGAATTCAGCTCCCTCCTTCTCTCCCGTTTTTAATGAGTCAACCTCTCATCTGTCATATTAAACCTCCTCATTACCAGGTATCTAAATTTTGCTCTGACAATAGTGACAGGGGAAGCTGCGATATCATTGCAGCAGCTCACGGCTCCGGGGAGCTGGCAGGTGGTTATTTCATGCCCTGCAGGGAGCCGTGGGGGTGGGCGACAGAGCTGGATAATGGGCTCTTGCTTCCCCTTCATTTAGAAAACTGTACTTAGTGCAAGGGGAGAGAGAAAAAATAAAGACTCATCCCAGCTCTTGGGCTGGTTATGGGTTGGGAGAGGAAGGGGGGGAGGTGAAGTGACCTCGTTATATTGGGATGCTCCCATGCAGGAGATGGGCAGCACTGTGATGGGTGGGTGGGTGTATGGGGTGGGTATGGGATGTCCACCCTCTCCCTATGTGCCATCCTGTCCTGAATGAGGATGCTGCTGTCACCAGGGTTGCTGTGTTGCCCAATATGGGCAGCTTTGCAGGTCACTTTATTAAAGTACTGCCTGGCACCTCCACTTTGCAGCCCTCTGGTTGCTCCAAAGCCTTTCAACACCCCCCAAACCCCCAGTGTAACATGCATTGGTGCTCCAGCATCACTGCAAGGCTGCTCTTTTCTCCCCAGTCTCGGCCAATCTTGGCACAACCCATGGTTTTGTTACAGCTCAGCAGAGCTGGCAGCGCAGTTTGGCATCTGCTTTCCTCCAGAGAACGCTTGAATCTGGGTCAGGAATATTTCTACCTTCAAATTCCTCCGAGGTTCAGCTGAATCCAGCCCAGATTTTGCTCTCTGGAGCCTCCCGTGGTGATACCTGTGGCTGTGGGATGCACCTGGTGGGAGCCAGGTACCCATTGAACTGCATTGCCCAGTGCTTTGCTATGCAAAGACTGCACCAGCTCTAAGGACCTGTGCTGCTACACCTGCTCCATGAGCAGGATCTGTCCCCATAAGGGCTGGGGCTCAATGTGCAGCTCTGTATCCCAACCAGGTTCACACCAGAGCAGCATTCTTCGGCCTCTTTCCTCTCTCCTCCCCCCCCCCTGTGTACATACATCTGGAGGCTGTGCACAGGAACCCAGATAGCATCATCCTGAAACCAGAATAGAAGCTCTGGAGGGGACTCGAGCGTGTTTGTGTGGTTTTGATCTCGGTTTGGAGATAAAGAGGTGCTAAACAATGCTGAGTGGCTGAGCTATAGCCATTCACTGGCTATAGTACTAAAAGCTGTGGCTGTTATCCTGCCCTATAACACTGCATGTCTATGCAGTCACTGTCCCCCAGGTGCCATCCTGGGTGGGATATGGTGGCTTAATGGGATGGCATGGAGCTATGATGGCTCATTAGGGGACAGTGGCACAGCAATGGAGGGGTGATGGAAGTGGTTGGCATGGGGTGGTGACAGTGGGTATAGAGCAGAGCCAATGCAGGAGGAAGAGGAAGGACGGTGCCCAGCAGCATTAGGTGCTGTGTCTGTGTGTATCAAGGGGCTGTTTTCCACCCTCCTCGTAGCAAGAGGAAGCTGGTCCTGAAAGCAACAAGGAGGAAACGAAGAGTCCTTGGTGTCGGTGCACAGAGGATATGTCAAAAACAACAATTAAATCACAACAGGCAGCCCCTGGCCGTCAGCGAGAAAGGAAACAGGAAGGCAAGAACTAGAGCTAAACAGTCAGGTTCAAGAGGTGACCGGAGCTGGCTCCGTATCCTTGAGCAGAGGAAATCCAGCCCTTGTGGTGAGACAAGATGTGTGGCACCGTAGGGTTGGGAACCTTGGTTGTGTAGTGGATTTGGGCCATGGGAGAGAGTTTGAGCCCATGCAGATGCTGCTGGTGTTGTAGATCCTGGGTTTGGGATCCCTCCTCCTGATGGAAGCCCATAAAACCACGTCACCCAGGTTGGTGCTGGTTGCCCTTGGAGCATCCCAGTGCACCCACCCAGGGGGTTTGAGCTTGGGATGAGCAGCTCTGCACGGCCTCTTTGCAGCAGATCCTCCATTTCTCATGCACTGCAGCAGGTGGGAAACGCCACAGCCTCTCTCCCTTTAATTTAGGATTTTCTGCACCACTCTCAGCTGTTCTCCCATCCACCTCCTCCGCATGATGAGCAGCACAGGTCCGTTGGCACCTTCACAGGGGAGGGCTTTTCTTTTCCTTCCCTTCCTTTCCCCTTCCTTTCCTTCCCTTCTTCTCCCCTTCCCTTCTTTCCCCCCTCTTCCCCTTCCCATCTTTTCCCCCTCTTCCCCTTCCCTTCTTCCCCCCTTTTTCCCCTTCCCATCTTTCCCCCCTCTTCCCTTTCCCTTCTTTCCCCTTTTCCCCATCCCTTCTTTCCCCCCCTTCCCCCTTCCCTTCTGTTCCCCTTTTCCCCTCTCCATCCTTCTCCCCTTTTCCCCTCTCCATCCTTCCCCCCTCTTTCCCTTCCCATTTTTCCCCCCTTTTCCCCTTCCCTTCTTCCCCCCCTTTTCCCCTTTCCTTCCTTTTCCCCCTTTTCCCCTTCCCATCTTTCCCCCTTTTCCCCTTCCCATTTTTCCCCCCTCTTCCCCTTCCCTTCTTTTCCCCCTTCACCCTCTCCATCCTTCCCAACCCCTCTGCTTTTCCACCTTCCCACCCTCGTACCCTCTTCCCATCACCAGCTCAGGGAAGACTTTACTAAACACCAGCTGCATCAAAATTAAGGTCTGGACTCCCAAACAAGCATCACTTTACTTCTATTTTCCATCATCCCTTTTCATGCCCCCATAGGCTCTGCACCCATGCCCACAAACACACTGGGAAGTGCAGAGCCATGAAATGAAAACACTTTGCTGTTGCTGTTTGGAAAGGATGTGTTTCCTGCCTTTATTTTGCCTTTCTCTCCCTCAGTCTTTGGGATGCACAGGGTTTGATCTTTCCTTTATATCATCCCAATCAGCGTTGGGTTTATTGGAGCTGATGCTGTGCATCAGGTGGGGCTGTAGGAGAGGACAGTCAGCTTATAGGGGGGGGGTTTTACATGGGGCTGGCTTTGGTGAGGAGGCAGCAAAAAGGAGATGCTATAAAAGGGCATTAAAAACAGCAAACAGGCTCAGAAAGTGGACGTGAAGCTCCCAGTGCTGCTCTGTTTGCTCATAGGGAAACATGGGCTCGTGCAATGGGAAGGGGAGCAGTATTAGAACGGTGCAAAGGGCCCCAGCAAAATCATATAGCAACAGGTAAAACAGATTGGGAATATATATATATATATGTATATATAGCTAGGAACCCAGAAATAAGGGCTTGGGGGGGAGAGCAGCTCTTTGCCTGCCAGCATTTGGACTCAGCACCCCCAAATCCCTTGTTTTGTGCAAACATCTCCCAGCTGAGAGCCTCCTTTTTCCTTCTCATCCCTTCCCCTATTTGCAAACTGCTAACTCCGCTCCCTCCCTCGTCTACCCAATTTAAAGCAATTTGCTGGGAGCCGGAGTTGAATTACTCAGCACAGAGTTAACCAGCACCTGCTTGGAGTTAATTGGCATGTGTGTTAATTGCTCTGCGAAAGAATCAGCCTTGTGAGAGCACATGAGGGGTGCTGGAGTTTGAGGGGGGGTGAAGTGAAGGGGGATGATTCCTATTGCTGGGGCTGCAGAGATTCTCCATTGTCTTTTAAGGGTTGGGCTTTGCCCTATTGCTAGTGTGACATGCTGGGGTGTTATATGAGCCTGGGGGTGTTATATGAACCTGGGGGTGTTATATCAGCCTGGGGGTGTTATATCAGCCTGGGGGTGTTATATCAGCCTGGGGGTGTTGGCTGCTTGTCCTGGGATGGAGATGTTGGGTGCCTTTATTGCAGGTGTTAAGCAGAAAATGAAGCCTTTATAAGGGTGGGCTTTGTGAAACAACCACCTGGCCAGGAAGGGGAAAGGGTGGGGGATGCTCCAACACCCCCAAAGTCTCAAGTAAAGCACCAGGAGCAAAAAGGAACAAGGGAAGGGGGGGTCTGTGTTTGTACACCTGGGCTTTGCTTGCAGCTTTGGGAAGGAAACATGGTTTGGTGCCCAAGCAAAGGCTGAACTGGGCTTTGCTCATCTTCAAACCCTTTGTAGGGAAGATCTTCTACATCCTGGGTAGAATTTAAGGTTTCCTTTCACTTGGATTTACAGCCTGTTCTCCCTTTAGTGCTTCTTGCTGTTGCTGAAGAGCTCCTCTCAGGGTTGGATGGGTTGGCAGCCGCATTGCAGAAATGCCACCTCCAAGGGGAAAAGCTGCAAAGGAAACCTTGCAGAAAGTCCTTCTTCCTCCCACTTTTCTATGTGATTGCAAAGCCCTCTCAGCTCCCAGCCTGCTCCTGCAAAGGCTGTTGCAGGTGGGGATATGGAGGCAGATCCTGGCTGCATCCCTATTGCATCCCTGCTTGGCTGGGATGGGATGCACACAGTAATTTGAATGAACAAATGCAATCTCAGCGTGCTTGTCCTTGCATGGTTCTTTCCTATTTGGATTTATAAGGGGAAAGAGAAGGGTTTGTGTTGTCCTTTATTTCTCTGGGCTTCTGAATGCTTGGCTGCTCCGGGGTGCAAACGTTGGGTGATGGGGAAGAGGATGATCCCCTCTCTTCAAGTGCTCAAATCAGCTCTGAGACAGCCCAGCACAATGAATAATGGTGCCAAAAAAATAAGTAGGGCGAGTGACTCACAGAGCTCTGAACCCTGAAAGTGGGAGGGAGGGGAGAGAAGGGGGGGGGATCAATAGGGTTGGGCTGGTGAAGGATGGGGTGAGGGTCGCTGGATAGGGGGGGTTGTGGGATAGGATGGGAGCTCAGGTTTTGGGTGGTGGGAGAGGGAGGAGGTTCTGTGTGGTCACATTGCTTGTGAGCAGCCTGAGCATTCCATGCTGCCAAGTGGAGGCAGATAGGGAGCTATTCTGGGACTGACGTTTCCCTCAGCCCAAGCCTTTGGCACGGGGCACCCTTGTGTTAAGTGCAACGTTATCTCTGCCCTTATTCAGGCACTCAAAGAAAGAACCCAGAGGAAAGCAGAGGGGAAAAGGCACTCGGTGCCTCTGCTGCCCTATCCCACCCATTGCACTCCTAAATGGGGCTGGGGGTGCGTGGGGTACCCTGGCTTCCTTCCATATCCTCCCCCTGCCCCTAAGAATTAGGTTTCTGTGCCTGGTTATATAGACATATTTCTTTACTTTGAGTAATCAAATAAAGACGTTTTAAAATTCAACGTGCAGGAACTGGAGATGGATTTAAATTGCCTGTGTTAATCACCAGCTGCTCGTGGCTCTATAAAGGGGGGGGGGGGAAAGAAGTCATTGTGTCCCAGGAGGATGGTAATGATGGCATGTTGTGGGTAGGGGGGTTCACTGAAATAGATAGGGATGGGATGCTACCCCAAATCTATGGGCTCGGGTCTCACCTCTGCCTCTATCCTCTATCCCTGCAGGTTTCTGATGGCTCAGCCCCATTGGATTCGCCGGAGGGTGCCATGAACTGAGTGCCCGGCTCCTTTCCGTTTGGTTCCCTTCGGTTCTTCATCGTTCCCTTTCTCCCATTCATTTTTCATGAGAACATTTTAAAAGGGGGTTCCTCTCACACGTCCCCCCCCCTCCCCCCCCTCAAGCGACGCTGTGCTGAGGATCTCCTGACAAGAAGATGGGGAGGAAAAAGATCCAGATCCAGCGGATCACAGATGAGAGGAACCGACAGGTGGGTCCCCCCTTTTTGTGCCCCTATATTCCCATTTTCACCTGTATTGAGGGTCCCATTAACTCCCTACTTACACCCCTCAGGGCCAAGCTCTGCTTTTCTCATCCCATAATACTAAGCCTCATATTCTGGGCTCAGGCTGCTTGCAGAAGATGCCCCAGGCCCAGCAGACCACCCCATTTTCCTATGCCAAGAGCAGAGATGCCACAACAAGGAGCAACCCAAAGGAATTCTAGTTCTTTTCAATGGAGATCTAACGTGTGTCTGGGGCTTTTTCCTCCTCATACCTGCACTGATGCATCCATGCATCTCATAGGGAAGAAAAACATCATTTCCCCTTAATTCTCACCTTGCTGAGCCCAAGCTGCAGCGTGGCAGAGCTTTGCTGGAGCAGCTTTGCTCTGTGGTTGCTCCACCATTGCATTTCCCTACAACTTCTATTGCTTTTTGAGTTGTCCTCCAGGAAAATCAAACCGTGCTGTCTATCCCTGATGCTTGAGAAGTTGCAGATAGCAGAATGCTCTCAACCATCCTATTGCTCCTCAAGCCAAACAATGGAAAATGGCAGATTGTCTTCGTTATTTGGTGGTTAGGGGGGTAGGATGGGAGTAAAGTGGTTTTGCTAATGGGCCTGATTGCTCCTGGCGCTGCTTATTTCCATAGCAAGCAGCAAGCGAGGCTTTGGGGTTGTTAAAGAAGCTGGGGTTTGCTTGCTGGGGATGTGCATGAGAGAGCAGTGCTGCACGCACGCAGCCAACCCTGTTTGGAGCTGCAGCAAATGGAAAATCTTTGGTCATGCTGGAGCTGGTGGCACAGCCCAGCACTGTTGTATAAAGCCTTCGGGATGGGAAAGCAGCATCTCACTGCCAGCACCAGCAGCCAAAGCAGCGGGGGAGGCTTTTGGGGCCGTGGTGTGGGGGTCTGCAGCCCTTTCACATAGTGTCAGATGTGTAAGTGAGCCTCAGGTCCTTGGGGTGGTTGTCTTGCTCCAGTTCATTGCTCTCCTGCTGATATTTCCCATCTGGAAATGGGAATATTGTGGGTGTGGGATGCTAGAAATAGGGGGGGGGGTCACATTCAGAGCCTCCCTGCTGTGGCTGTGCTCTTCTGGTCCAGCAACAGTCATCCCTTACGGCGTGGGGAGTGCAAGTCTGCATAGAGGGGACTGGGATTACAGCAGAAGCCAAACCCAGGGGAGGAAAGCAAGTAAGAGTCTCTAATGTCATTAGGGGAATTATTGGAGAGGATTTGCCAGAACAGATCAGACCATCAGTCCTTCAGGGCCAGGCTGCTGACTCTGGCAATGACCAATATGGTTTGCATCAGGGGAAAGGCAAAAATCCCTTGGTAGTGTAGGGCTGTGTGGGGCAGTAATTCCTTCCTGATTTCTTGGGTGATCAGTTTATGCCCTGAAGCATGAGATTTGATTACCCTCTTAGACTTATAAGGTTAATTCTTTGAGATGGGGCGCGTGCCCACGTGCATCCCAGCCCCTTTTGCACGGCACAGCAGGGTTTGGTGTTTCTCTGCCCTATAGCTGGTGGATGTATAGGGAGCAGGTAGCTGATGCTTTTGTGGCAGGGCTGGTTTAAAGGGCAGATCTATGGTTTTTTCAGTGCAAGGAGAGCTGTGGGCACCAAGGAGGAAACATCCCCTTGTTCTCAAAGGGATGGGGATCCTTTGGATCTTTGGTCTGCTCAGCTTGTTTCATTCTGGGCAGGTGATCTCAGAACTGAAGGGATCCAGGAATTCAGAGCAGCCCCCATCAGTCGTTGGTTTGGGATCCCTGGGTGATACAGGGATGGTGCCCGCTGGCCACGTGAGCTTGTATTTGGAGCTGGGACAAGTGATGCACGAGGCGAGGTGATTAGAGCCCAATCTCATTACTGCTTAATCATCTCCAGGAGATGGCTGGGTGGGATGAGATGCTCTCCAGCTCCAGCAGCGGGGATGGGGAGGCTGTGTGCTCTTACAGGTCACTGGGTGCACGCTAGGCTGTGTTGATGATGCCTTGGGAAGCTCAGGCTCAGCTCCTATGGCACTGCTGAGTCTCACTGTGCTCCTCCCTCCACACCTCAAGCTGGAGCTGCTCAGCTTCAAGATCAATGCTGTGACCGTGGTCCTAAGTGGGATTGAGCTTCCAACACTGCAGGGTGTCACAGCTGGTCGCTGCCTGTTGCCCCAGCTTGAAGCAGTGTGAGAACCTCCCCTCCGTGCTTTTTTCTTCCTTCCCTTTTGCTTTTTATTAACAGAGCACTCAGTTGTACCTTATTCCACCTGGGGGTTCAGCTGCTTAGAGCATCCATAGGTGCAGTGACTGGGATGAGGAGCCCCAAACCAGCCCCTCCAACCAACTGCATCCTCTTGGGGGGGTCATTGCAGGCTGGGAATCGCTTGGGTTTGGAGCCTGAGCAATGGCCACCTCCTGATGCTCAGCTCTCCATGAGATGCTCAGTGTTCATGCAAGGTACCAGGAGAGCAGAAAGCAGCACAGGCAGGTGGAACGTGCAGCTCTCTGATCTTTGGGGCACAAAACTGCATTTCACACCTGTGCTTTCCATGCTGGGGCTTGGTGACATCCAAGCTGTTGCATTGAGCAAGGAAGAGCTCTGTGCTATGAGAATATTCAACTTAACCCCCTTCTTCTCCCTCCCCCCCCACCCCAGCAACCCGCAGCCCCCGGACAGATGGTTTCTCTGCTGGGGATTTTGCTGAAATTTATTTTTCCTCTTGATTTGGCAATATGCAATTTCCAATGCTGATAATCAAGCTCCGCTCTTTGTGAAGTGTCTGCCTCGCCAGCCCAAAATAGGAAGCAGCACAAATCTGTTGGGCTGTGCAAAAAGGGATGGGGGGTGGGAAGGGGGTAGGAGAGGAGAGCTTGGGATTGTTGTCCACTTGGGGAAGCTGAATACAAGAGGTGTCTTCCTTCTGTATTACTTTCCTTTGGCTTCTCCTTTGGTGTCCATCCCAAATCAATTTCTGCTTGCATCCAGGTGACCTTCACCAAGCGTAAGTTCGGTTTGATGAAGAAAGCCTACGAGCTGAGCGTGTTGTGCGACTGCGAGATCGCCCTGATCATCTTCAACCACTCCAACAAGCTGTTCCAATATGCCAGCACCGACATGGACAAAGTGCTGCTCAAATACACGGAATACAGTGAGCCCCATGAGAGCCGGACCAATGCAGACATCATTGAGGTGAGACCACATCCCACTGTAGTAAGGGCTTAGGGCTGTGTGCAGGATGTGAGAGGGAGTGAGCAGAACACCAGGTTGATTTGGCATCTTTTTAGGTCAAATTTTGGTAGTTTTGGAAGCCATCTGGAGTTACGTGGCAGTTTAGTGCTGTGAAATGGAGGTGTATTGTGGCTTTGTGGGATTTTCCAGGTTAACCAGGTTGGGTTTTGGAGGCACTTCTCAGTGCTGCAGCTGCCCCTGTGGGCTGTGTCATTTATATGCAGTGGGGGGCTGCACCAGCAGCTCACATCAAGTGATATTGGGGTGGGGGGCTTTGAGTGTCTCTCCTCTGACCTCTGCTCAAAGTACAGCCTGCCTCCCATTGAGTTGATGGAGATGCATTTAGTGAATCCTATCTGACCCAGCTCTGTGGCAGGGATGACAAGGGCACAGCATTTAACCCTTGCTGAAGCTGAGGCTGGTGACACCCATTGCTCCCCCTGCATCCTCCAAACCCTTGCAGGCTGCTCTTGGTCAATCCCACTCTGCTCACACCCCCATTAGATCCTCCTCATTCCCATGTCCCATTCTGGAGCTCAGGATGCTCACTGGGCTCCCCATCCACATCGTGGTGATGGAACCACACGCGTGTGTCACTCATCAGCTTCAAGCTGTGTGTGGGCAGCTCCCTTTGTACATGGGCAAATGCAGACAGATGCGAGGGCTGCCTGGGTAATTATTGACATTATGGGCGGGCATCAATTAGCACTGCTGGAACCGTTAGTCACTTGGGGTTTGCATGGTGAGGAGGATGCAGGCCTTCATCTCCTGCCACTTGGACCTGCATATTCTTCCTTCTTTGAAACCCTTTGGTGCAACTCAGCAACCTCAGGCACTGATTTCATAAAGGATAAAGCAGGCAATCCCACAACCTAGCTCAAAAAAAAACCCCAAAAAACTGGCTTTTGTTTTGGGTTTTGGTTTGTTGTTTTTGTTACCTCCCTGAAGCATCACATTGTGAGTGCTTTGAAGCAGCATCTTCTGTCCTCTGCTCAGCACCAAGCAGCCAACAAGCACCTGGATGCTCCATGGGCCTTTGCAGACCTTCCTAAGTTGTTCAGAACTCCCTTTCTGGATGTTATTTCAAGCACTGGTCGTAGCCTTATCCCCATGCACATCAATTGCTGCATTTCACAGCCATGATTCCCTGCTTTGTTCATTGATACAACCTTGCCCAGCCTCCCCCAGGATGCTCATACTGAAGCATCGAACAGATTTGTCTTAGCCTAAAAATACCATAAACATTTTGGGCAGCATTTTCTATTCCCTTATGGTCCAAGATACAAACACTCCCAAGCCGACAAGTTACACGCAGTCCTTGGCACCCAAAGAAATGCTGTGTTTGCACCACATGAAAAAGATGGATCTGCATCCAAAGAGAAGAACATGGGAAGCGGAAGGACACTGGCGGATGATGGGGAGAGGAGCTCAGTGTGTCTCGCCAGCAGAGCTGCTGTCATCTGCTCCAAGATCCTGTTCAAAGCCAGTCAGGCATCCATCCTCGTCCTCATCCCTTTTCCTTGCATGCAACAGGGCTTGGAATGTTCCTAGATGTTTCCCTGCCAGGACCTTTCCTGACTATGGAGCTGGCTGGATTCAGACTGGATCTCAGTAGAGCCCCAGTTCTGTGTAGGTTCCTGATGTCTCGCCTATCAGATCTTCACAGTATGACTTCTACTTGGAGGTTCAGGTCATAGTGGGGGGGCTTGGCAAGCAGTGGGACCAGGATTTTGTTCTGCTTTACAAGCAAAGGACAAAGCTGATGGTGAGGTCTGCATTTGTTTGGAGATGTTTGAGTGGCTGAAGGGGTTGCTGCCTCTTTGTGACACCCAGGTCCCATTCCTATAGGAGAGACGCAGCCCTGTGTGCGTCCAGAAGCATCTTAGGGCTATGAGGACAAGGTGATGCAGGCCTGACCAGTGGGGTCTCAGTCCTGGTGGCAATAGGGCCTTGCATGGCACAGGGATCAGCTGGCAGCAATGGAGCCTTGCATGGCAAGGTTCAGCTGGTAGCATGGAGCCTTGCATGGCACAGGGATCAGCTGGCAGCAACGGAGCCTTGCATGGCACAGGGATCAGCTGGCAGCAATGGAGCCTTGCATGGCACAGGGTTCAGCTGCAGCAATGGAGCCTTGCATGGCACAGGATCAGCTGGCAGCAATGGAGCTTTGCATGGCAACGGGATCAGCTGGCAGCAATGGGGCTTTGCATGGCACAGGGATCAGCTGGCAGCAATGGAGCCTTGCATGGCACAGGGATCAGCTGGCAGCAATGGAGCCTTGCATGGCACAGGGATCAGCTGCAGCAATGGGGCTTTGCATGGCACAGGGATCAGCTGGCAGCAATGGAGCTTTGCATGGCACAGGGATCAGCTGGCAGCAATGGAGCCTTGCATGGCACAGGGATCAGCTGGCAGCAATGGAGCCTTGCATGGCACAGGGATCAGCTGGCAGCAATGGAGCCTTGCATGGCACAGGGATCAGCTGCAGCAATGGAGCCTTGCATGGCACAGGGATCAGCTGGCAGCAATGGGGCTTGCATGGCACAGGGGATCAGCTGGCAGCAATGGAGCCTTGCATGGCACAGGGATCAGCTGGCAGCAATGGGCCTTGCATGGCACAGGGATCAGCTGGCAGCAATGGAGCCTTGCATGGCACAGGGATCAGCTGGCAGCAATGGAGCCTTGCATGGCACAGGGATCAGCTGCAGCAATGGAGCCTTGCATGGCACAGGGATCAGCTGCAGCAATGGAGCCTTGCATGGCAACAGGGATCAGCTGGCAGCAATGGAGCCTTGCATGGCACAGGGATCAGCTGGCAGCAATGGAGCCTTGCATGGCAACAGGGATCAGCTGGCAGCAATGGAGCCTTGCATGGCACAGGGATCAGCTGCAGCAATGGAGCCTGCATGGCACAGGGTTCAGCTGCAGCAATGGAGCCTTGCATGGCACAGGGATCAGCTGGCAGCAATGGAGCCTTGCATGGCATAGGGATCAAGCTGGCAGCAATGGAGCCTTGCATGGCACAGGGATCAGCTGGCAGCAATGGAGCCTTGCATGGCACAAGGACCCAAGCCTGGCAGCAGTAAATCCGAGCTCTTGGGATGAAGTTTGTGCCCCTCTGCTCCCTGCCAAGCCCAGTCCTGACTGCTGCAAGCTTTTAAGTCTGAGCAAATCTCTCTGACTGCATTCAGGGGGGGAAGAAGGGGTGGATGAAGGGGGGGGTCCTTAATCACAGGGCCCAGCTGAGCCCTCAGACATGCACGCTGAGTGCCACGTGCGCGCCTGGCTGCGGATCACGCCGGCTTTGCTCCTCGCTGTCGCTTCTCGTTTCCCGAAGCCCAGCTGATGTGCCAGGTCCTGTTTGAGGGATGAGGACGGGGCAGGGCTGTGGGGATGCTCCAGGTCAGGCAGCACATCCTCTGCTTTCCCTGGCTGTATGGCAATGGGGTCGGCTCTTGCTTTGCTTCCCCTTCTGTCACTGCAGTAGATGTGGGGGCACAGCGTCCCGTTCCTTTCCATCCTTCCCCAAAGTCAGGAGTTGTTTAGATTGCAGCCAGTCTCCTTTAAGGGAAGTCGGCTGCATCCTGACCAGGCATCGCTTCCTCTCACATGCTCCGGGTTTCCTGCTGCTCTCCCACCCTCCTTGGGTTAAAACCCACTTTTGAATGAGGTGGGGGCAACCACCAAACTAGCACTGGACCAGAAAAAGGCCTTTTATTTTTCTGAGTTGAAGAAATTCGGTTGAAATTGACTTAAAATGAAAAGGGGCCGTTTGTTGTTGCATTTCAGTGCTGTAAGTTATAGGAAGGAGGGGTTTCCTTCAAGTCTTAGAATGGAGATGGATGGGACATCTCCTGCAAGGAGAAACACAGCAGCATGGGCACAGCCCCTTATTAGACACCAGAGAATCTCCCCAGCACAGCTCCTGTTGCATGTAGGAAACACGGCTTCATTGCTTCCATGGCTCATGGAACAATGTTTTCCACTTTGCTTCTGAAAGAGAGAGGGGGGGAGGAAAATCTCTTCTTCTTTAAGCAAGGAGGGAGACTCAACTTTCCAGCCACATGAGTGATAGAAAAGATTTGGGGAAGGAGTTTTGCAAAATAAAAGGTAATGTGTAAAGGGGGAAGAAATGACAGGAGACGGTGTTGGTTTCTACAAGCCTGGATGATGTTGGAAGTGGCTCATGGGTGTGAAGATACTGAGGGGTTTCACTTGGAATGGGGGGAGATTGCTGGGGTTGCAATAGGAAGAAATAGAGCTCCTGGGGGAAATAACGCTGCCCAAATGGCTCCAGGTAAAGCAGAGCAGCTCCAGGATGTTTTGGCCTGGAAGCAGAGATGTTTATTTAGGCTATTTAGGAAGAGAAGAGGAGAATCGTCAAGGCGGCCTTTATTTTTTTTCCCCCCGCTGAATTTGGCATGAAAAGGGATCAAGAATTCCAGGAAATAGCTTTTGACTTAAAAATAAAATCAAAGAAAAATTGGCAAGTGATGGTTCCATAATCACGGCCTAATTGCTTTTGGTATTTGCAAAATACAATGATTAAATGTGCATGCGTAATGCAATCTGCACATTGGCTACTGCATGTGAAAAGAGGGGATTTCTTGCCCAAATCCTGCTTGGGTTTTTCTTGCTGACTGCCCAAAGTGAGCAGGACCTGTGCCTGCTTTTTGGCTTTGTTTCCTATCTGTAATAACATCTTATCTATTATTTCTAGCTGGAGAGCGCATCCCATCCTTGAGTTTTATTTCTTCTCCTAATTGGAGGTGACAAAACCCACATCTGGGCTCGTATGGGTCCAAAATCAGCACCAGCATATGTAGATCTTTTGAGATCCAGAGAGTTTCTCCCTCCATCCACCCATCTATCCATCCATCCTTATCATTTAATGCCACCCTTGGTGCACAGTGTGTTAGGGCCAGCCCTGCTGCTGTGCCATAGGGGCATTCCAATGGAACCCCACCAATCCCAGGCTCTTAAACTGTCCTGATTGTGTTTTCAGACGTTAAGAAAGAAAGGACTTAATGGCTGTGACAGCCCGGAGCCAGACGGAGATGACTCGATAGACCAGAGCCCCTTGATGGAGGATAAATACCGTAAAGGCAGCGAGGATCTGGATATCCTGTTCAAGCGATACGGTGTAAGTAGCTGCTCTATGGCCAGTAAACCTTCATTATTTGTTCTGTTTTTCTTCTGTTCGATTTCCCCCCCCAACCTCGTCCCCATTCCTGACCCCCCTTGCCCCATCCCCAACCCCCCCCCCCCAACACATCACACAGGCGCTGAACAAGAAGCACAGGGAATGCGAAAGCCCAGAAGGGGATGAAGTGTTTGCATTGACCCCGCAGACGGAAGAGAAATATAAAAAGATTGATGAGGAGTTTGATAAAATGATGCAGAGTTACCGGCTCGCAGTGAGTAGCTGGTGACCTGCAACCCATCCCACCCCGGCTGCCTCTGGGTGACGGGGGTCTTGCATGGCTTTGCTTTGGAGCCGTGATGTGCCATAGGAACCAGGGCCCCGAATGCACCCAAATGGGGGCAGGAAACTAGGGGAGATAAGAGGGGAAGGTGGCTGTGGGGGCAGCAGTACAAGGAGCTGTTGGGAACCCTCTGGTTTCCCACTTGGACAAGTGGGAGCAGCCCTTCATGACTCAGCCAGCTCCAGCATCCCTGGGCTACAAATCATTTCTGCCTCTGCCCCTTGGCCATAAGTAATAGATTTGAGCCTCCTTGGCCACCCTTTTACCCCCAAAAGGGGGTTTTCCTTTGGTTAGGAACCCCAGGCCCCTATGAGCCAGCAGGGAGGAGCACTGGGTCAGCCTGCTTTGGGCCATTCTGCCTTAATTCCACCCAAATCCATCAAGCCCTTAGGGCAGCTGGTGGCCATGGCAGAGATCCAGTGAGGTTTTAGCCCGTGATCCCAAGCCTGTCCGTCAGTGGGGTGGCATCAGGACAACGCTGGAAAGGATTTGTGTCAGAAAACAGGAGGGAATGGAAGGGGGGGGACGTGTGTCAAATTAGTTTGTTAGCAGTGGGAGCCAGGGCTGTTGGTGCAAGCAAACCTCCTTCAGTGGGATTAGCCCTGTGTCACCGCAGCCATCATTAACTGGGAGCAGAGAGGCTAATATTCAAGGGCTGGACGCGGCGATAGGAAATTACACAGCCCCCTCCCTCCAACCCCTTAAAGGAAAATATAAGAGATATCTGCCCTTCTGTGCTTTGCGAGCCCACACAGGTTAAAAAAATTCAGGCTTTTCAAGAAAATTGGGTCTTGAAATCCATCCCCCTTTGGTTTTGCTGACTCAGCTGTGGCACTTAGGGAAGAGGTTTTGGCCCTACCAGGGTTTGAAGGCACAGCTCTACCCACTCACAGCCCCTATACAAGCCCTGTGGTTTTTGGGTATGGGGGCATTTGGGTGCTGGGGGTTTAAAGGCAGAGCATCTGGCTCCCCTGACTAAACCCCTTATGCAGTGAGGATGGAGCAGTTCCAGCTGAGCGTGTGCTGTTGGTGGTGATGCTTCTCATTTTTAACCAGCTGGAGTGTTTTTATGTGTGTGTGTGTGTGATGAGAACTAACTGGGCTCGTTAGCTAACAGCAGCCGCGTTCGCTATGGAGAGTCCTCTGTGCTCAGAGCGTGTTTGCAATGGCTTAAGACAAAATCAGACCTCATTAGAGCTTGGCTGATGTGTGCATCTTCTATCCAGATTTTGGACTGAGTTATGAGCCCCCTATGCCCCAGCTGCCCCCATGCATTGGTGCTGGGTTCCAGTTGCATGCTGGCCTGGCAGCAGCATGGAGATGCAGGGGCTGGATGCTGCTCTCTGGTCATCCTCATTGAGGATGCACCAGGTTTGCTCTTCATTCCCTCAATGCACACACACACACACACACACACACACACACACGTGTGCTTACAGTCATCTATTGCACAACCCTGCCACACCATTCACACACCTGACAAAACCTGCCAGGCTCCCCATGGCCCCCCCACCTTTTATTTTTTACCTGTCGTTTGCAGTTGAGCAGGACCCAGGGCTGTGTTAAGGCTTGTACAACCCTGGGAGGGGACATGCCAGTCCCCTGAGCCCTTGGAGCTGCAACACCAGCTTGGGGCCATGGGATCTCTGAAGGACAGGATGCCCTTGAGCAGATGGGAGGGTTTCCAGCACCATCCCTTCTTCATTCCTCTCCCCTTAAAGGAATTCAGCCACTGAGCAGCACCCTAATAACACCATAGTGTTGGGTACTTGGCTCCCTCCACCCCTGCTGGTGTGTTTGGTGGGGACACTGGGTGTTGCTTGGTGCACTGGGTGCTCTGCTTTCCCAGCCCTTGGCAAATTAGAGTGGGATTTGAACAAAGCCCCTGCTAAAGCCTCTAAGCAGGTGCCTGTTCCTGTTAATGAAGAGCAAATCAGTGACATAAGAAAGGCTGATGGGATAATCACGGTGAGTCTGGTTCCTGCGGGGACGTTGGTAGGTGAAGCTGGTCCTCGACCTGCAGGCAAGGATAGGGCTTGAGCCTTCGTCCTGCTCACACCAGGTCACCTCCTCCTCCTGCCCCATAACTCCTGGTGGTGGAAGGACAGACCTCAGTGTCACCTGGAGGGCATGGGGTGGTGAGAGCCTGTCCCTAGGGCTCAGTGCTGCTTTGCAGAGGGGCAGAGGGCAGTGCATTGAGAGGCACCGTGCAGCACTTCTCCCTTCTTTGATGCTTTGAGCTCTGAAAAGATGACGGGTAAATAAATAAGGCCTAAAAGGAAGAAAAAAGCAGCTGTGATGTATCCAGGCAGACTCTGCCCTGCTCCAGATACGGGGTCTGTCTGGGTTTCTGTGCCAGTGCTGCCCCAAGATGCTCAGATGGATGAATACATCATACCCCATGTAGATGGGAGCACAGCAATGTGGGGACTTGGGGTGACCACACTGACTCCACTGCAGCCACAGGACGGTGCTGCCAATCCCCTTGCTAGGAACCTACAAAGGAAGGCATCTCCATTTGCTCTCTCCCCTTCACCTCCTGTTCTCTCTCTCTTCAGTCTGCAGTGCCCACGCCAAACTTTGCCATGCCAGTGACGGTTCCTGTGACCAACCAGAACACGCTGCAGTTCAGCAGCCCAGGCAGCTCTTTGGTGACCCAATCCTTGGTGACTTCATCACTCACAGACCCCCGGCTCCTCTCACCACAGCAGCCAACACTGCAGAGGAACACCGTATCCCCAGGGCTGCCACAACGACCAGCCAGTGCAGGTGAGTTGGTCCTATATCCCATCTTCAGCTCCTACATCCCATCTTCAGCTGCCTACTAGCTCCCATCTTCAGCTCCTACATCCATCCCTCAGCTCCTACATCCATCTTCAGCTCCTACATCCGCATCTTTCAGGCCCTAACATTCCCATCTTCAGGCCCTACATTCCCATCTTCAGCTCCCCTACATGCCCATCTCCAGGCGCCTACATCCCAATCTTCAGCTCCTACATGCCGCCATCTTCAGCCCTACGTCCCATCTTCAGCTCCTACATCCCATCTTCAGGCCCTACGTCCCATCTTCAGGCCCTACATCCCATCTTACAGCCATACATCCATTTCAGGCCCTAACCCATGCCCATCTTCAGCTCCTACATCCCATCTTCAGGCCCTACATCCCATCTTCAGCTCCTACATCCCATCTTCAGCTCCTACATCCCATCTTCAGCTCCTAACATCTCCATCTCAGCTCCCTACATTCCCATCTTCACGCTCCTACATCCCATCTTCAGCTCCCTATCCATCCCATCTTCAGCTTCCTACCATCCCATCTTCAGCTTCCTACAATCCCATCTTCAGCTCCTACATCCCATCTTCAGCTCCTACATCCCCCTATGCAATAAAGCCAGTGACCTCTCCCTGCTCAGGTTGCACCCTTGCTTTTCCATATCATGTTGTTTCACATCAAGCAATGCAAAGGGCTGAGTCACCCGCTGCTGTTCCCATCCCAAGGCTGGCTTCTTGTGTCCCAACACAGCCAGGAGGGACGTGGGACAGCTGCCTAAAAAGGGCTTATATTTTTATTGGCCTCAGCCTGTTGGTGGCTGCAGTTGGTCTCTGGGTGATTACTCACCCAGATCTGCTGACAGATCCGAGGAGTGGTCCTTTCCAGCAAGGACTGGAGTGGGGTGGTAAGAGCAGGTTGGGCTCTCGTCACCCTCATTCCCTGCAGTGAAGGAGGAGGGGGGGGGACACATGTGACCGCAGCCCGGCTCTCTCCTGCGGTGCCATCATAAGTAATAATAGCACTCAGAAAGCCCCTGCTTGCTATTTTGGTCTTTGCAGATGGTCTGTAAAAGTCATTTGGGCTGCAAATGGCAGAGGAGATGGTGGTGTGGCTGCACAGGTTCTTTGAAAGGAGGAGCAGAGCCCCAAAATTCAGAGGAAAAAAGGTTCTTTATGCTGGTGCCAAAGAGCAGCATCTCCCTCTTGCACCGTGGCTCTGTTTGTAGGCATCACCCCTGCCCTCTTGCTGGCCCCTGCAGAAAGAAAAGAGGTTTTGCTGTAAAGCAGAGCCCGCTCGGCGCTTGCCATTTCCATCCAGCTCATGAAACATTTGTTTCAAGGAGGGGGGAGAATAATTTTGTGGTTTCGAGTGCTGAGGTGTGTTCCAAGTCCAACCATCTGCGTTTCATTCACTCACTGCCTGGGACACGGAAGAAATCCTGTTTATAGGAGCCAGGCCCCTTGCATGTGAGACAAGCTATTTCTTTTATATATTTTTATATATATATATACATATACTTTTTTAACAATGCAGTCAAGAGGAGAGCAAAGAGCTGCGTTATTGTTTCCAAAGCAAAGGCAGTGCTGGCACAGAGCTTGCTCAGAGCTCACTGGTACTGTCTGCTTAAGGGCTTCAATGCAACCAGGACCTTGCTTTGCATCCCCATCCCATCCTCTAGGGACTCTGGACCCTTTTGCCAAGCTCTAAAGTATTTTTGGGACCTCAGCACCCACGATTATGCTTTTCACGTGGGGAACAAATGCCTTTCTTGCATAGCAGCACTTCTGCTTTCAAGGGCTTGCTGCCACCCTGAGCCCCACTTAGACAGAGGTGATGGAGTTGGGTCTGTTATTGTGCAGCCTGAGGCCCCTGTTGTGCTTTTCCCTATGCTATCCAAGCATTCACCTTTGTGCAATAGAGCCCTGGGAGGGAGGCAGCGTTGCAGCAGCTCTGGCAGCATGAAGAGGCTTGGTTTCCATTCGATGCAAACGTTACAGGGCAGATAGTGTTTCACACTGCGCTGTTGGGGCTCATTTCCCTGCAGCACGGTCCCTGTGTACCTCCAGAAGGCTTTGGAACAAAATAACCACAGTGTTTTCCAAGCCCCGTGTGCTTTGGATCAGGCCCCTTGTGCCGCCTGGCTGCTACCCAAAGGAAACGGATCTGCCTGGATATTGTTTCCAAACCTGATCACTAGGAATGCTGCTCATTTTGCCCAGGATTTTCTCACTGGGAATGCAACGCTGCTGATTTTCCTTTGCTTTCCTCCCATCTCCCAGCAGTGATGCTCAACGTGGCCCTGATCCCATGTTTCTGGTTGCTTTATAGGGGCGATGCTTGGGGGTGACCTGAACAACACCAACGGAGCCTGCCCAAGCCCTGTGGGTAAGTGAGGGGTGGTGTGGGGCTGGCACTCAAAGGCTGGGCTCTTTTCTCTCTTCTATGCCTCCATTTCCCATAAATCACACAGGAATGTGTGTTTTCCTTTCAACCCAACACATTTGGTGGATGGAGAAGTGCTAAAGAGGGTTTGGCAGTGAGAAGCTTTGTCGGAGATGCTCCAGGCCAGTCTCTGTAATGTTCCATACAGGGAGGTGATGTGTTTTGGGGGGCTGAGGTCCATTATTGCTCTTTGGGAGACATACAGACCAAGGAGCTTTGGCTTTTGGCAGGCAAAAGAGGACCTGATTTGGGCAGCACCTCGAGCTGAAAACCCACTTCTCCTCTGACCTCGGCTGAGTCACTTAACACCTGGTTCCTCCCATGCACTCGGGCCCTATAAAGGAACTTTACAGCAAGGAAAAAAGCTCATTAAGGCCCCTTTCCACTGCGAGAGCCCCAGCGCTAACTCAACTCAGACCGTGTGGCTTAGCTCCCTGGCTATAAAATGAACTAATAATGCCTCCAGCCTGCAGCTTTGGTCAGCCAACATGCAGCCCTTGGCACCTGCTGTCCCAAGCCAGCAGAGCCCTGTGCTCTATTTGTCCCTATTGGTGATGGCTTTGACATAGCCTCACTCTAGAGGAGCATAGCATTTAGTATTACCCCCAATAAAACCCAAACAGGTCCTTAAGCAATTCTTCAGCCCCACTGCCAGCCCATGTGTGGGGTTGTGGGTGGCTCCTAAAGGAGGGAGGGTGGGGGGGGGTTGGTGGGTGCTTCACCTCCCCACCCTGCTGCCCCCCAAAGCCACCCGCCGCCCCCACGTCAGCTGTTGTGAGCAGCCGTGGCAGCTCAGAGCTTGGCAGAGCTGCTGAATGTCAGCATTGACGTCACCGCAGCACCGCAGCATTCCCCACGTTCCTGCAGCTGCTCCAGGAAACGGGTGTGAGGAGTGGGGACAGCCAACCCATCCTGCCCCCCAACCATGGGGCTCCCTGCCCCCAGCACTTGGAGCCTAAGGGGCTTGTAGAGCATTTCATCCTCCTTTCCTCCTCTTCCTCGTCTGCTCTGCAGCATCAAGGTCACCTGCAGCTACTGAGTCATCATTGTGGCCTGGATTCTGCAGTGATGCAGACAACGTGCCTGGCTGCTGCTTGCACAGTGTGACATGCAACACCTTGCAGCCAGGGGAGGCACGTTGCCCACCCCTCTGCTCTCTGCAGCCATTGACCTCCATGCATTTGAGCATCTTTATGCTCTTAAGCTTTTGCAGTTGTGGGTTTTATCCCACGTGGAGCAGCTTTGAGTTGTTCTGGAAGGAATGGGGCTGGTGTTTTCCTTCATTAAACACATCCATGCCAACCCCATAGCACCAGTGCCTTCCCCCCCCATCCCACCCAAATAGCATACCTTGAAATTAATGGTTACCATAGGAGCTGCGTGCTTCCACATTGGTGTTAATGCCACCTTAGCAACGAGAGCATCGAGTTCACACTTTCCTTTGGGCTCTGTCCCTATCTCAGAGCTGGGGACGAGGCTGTTCCTTCACCAGCATCATCCCTAACAACATGCCTGGCCCAATGTGGGCACCTGCCATGGCTGCAGCATCGCAGCCGCCAGCTGAAATGCAGATGTAGAGCAATGGTAGATGTGATTAATAATGCAATCAGCGACCTATTTTTCCCGGTCTAACGTGCAGTGAATATGAGGGCTGAATCCTGGTTGATTGCTAAACGCCTTTCTATCTTTGGGGCCTATTCATAAAAATGAGAAGGCAAAAAAAAACACAACAAAAAACCCTCATCAGAACCGTAATCTGATCCAATTTATTCCTTTCCTGATGTTCATCAAATCTTTTCCTTTTTACAGTTTTTTTTTTCTTCCTTTTTTTTTAATGCCTTCTCTTCTTTGCACATAAAATCCTTAAGTGGGGCAGCAGGAGGAGGGAGGGACTCTCAGATCTTCAAAGGGACAGTGGGATCAGTGCACCACCGCTCTGCCCACAACCCTTTCTGCAGCCAAAAAGCAGCTTCCAAAGTGAACGTGAGGGTAATTAGCTGCCTTGACAGGGCCCTGGTACCCTGCTATAAGCAGCATGCAGTGGTCATGCTGTGTTGCATTGTGCTCAGTGCTGCTTGCATCCCTGCACACCCAGAGCATCTTTGCTTTGTTCACCACTAAACCTTCACCTTGTGGCCATTCTCTTGCAGGTAACGGCTACGTGAGTGCTCGTGCCTCCCCTGGTCTCCTTCCCGTCTCTAATGGCAGCACTTTGGGCAAGATCATCCCAGCCAAATCCCCTCCACCTCCACCCCACAGCACCCAACTCGCCTCCAACAGCCGCAAGCCGGACCTGCGTGTTATCACCTCTCAGAGCGGCAAAGGCTTAATGCACCACCTGGTGAGCTTGGGTTTAGTTCAGGCATCGCTTCCATGCTGTGCCAATGGGAGCTGGGAGGATTTCCCTTTGCATTTCCCCTTTGCACCAAGCCTGTCCCCAATGTGCAATGTCCCTATGAGCATCGAGTGCTGCGGTGGGTGAGGGCAGTGGGTTAATGGTGCTTCTTGGTTTTCTTCCCTGTTCTATGTGGGCAGACGGAGGATCACTTGGCTCTGGTGAGTGACATTGAGTGTGCATTGTAGTGGGGTTGCTTGTCCTGTTTGTCCCTGTATCCCATCCTTGGTCGGACCCATCCCATCCCAGCCCCTGTGCTGGGAGCGCAGCATCACTGCCCTCATCCTAGGAGCTAAAAAACCCCCAAAGCTCTTGTTTTTAGACAAATTAAAAGGAAGAGTTGAGCTGTAGGATGTCATATGAGCTGTCAGGTGTTTCATCCTCCCTAAGGCTGTGCCTGTGTGCCATACAACCAACCTGGGCACCACAATCCCCATAGAGGGGGGCATAGGGAAACCTGGCCCCCAGCAGGGATGGGGAGTAGCACAAGCTCTTTCCTATTCTCTTATGAGGATATTATTTACAGCCTGTGTGAATCCATTGCCTGGCTCACGCATTCACCAGCCCTTGTTTGTGCAATTTTCTGTGTTATTTTTATGGCTTTTTTTCTTTTTTTTTTTCCCTTTTCTTTCTTTCTGCCAGCAAAGTGAGCACCACCTTGTTTGTGGCAATGATTCACCCTCTGTGCTGTTGCTATTCTGGTGCAGGGCATATGGGCGACAGGTCAGCACAGTGAGGAAAGGACGAGAGCCGCTGTAGGATTCAGCAAACACAGCCAGGGAAAAAAGCTTTCCAAAAGCACAAGAGAGAAGCAGGACCTCGCACAGCCTACAAGGAGACACTTGGCCAGGGCCAGGGCTGGCTGAGACTTGAATTCTGCTCCTCTCCATGCCCTACAAACCTCCCTTCCCTACTTTGAATCCCTGGTAGTGTTGTGCCTCGGTTTCCCCACCTACAGCCTCCAAAACAACCAACACCTCCGCTTTACCCTCCCCTCTGCTGCAGGGCATTGCCTGAAGGAATCAGCTCGCTTTAGGCAAAAGAAACAGCCAGGTTAGCATGAATAGTTTTAATTGGAGCTGCCAGGCTGACTCTGCCGGCAGCAAAACATGGTCCTCGCCCAACCCCAGCTGGCAGCGAGGTGATAAAATCCATGGGGGGGGATAGGGAGCTTGGCACAGCTCTGCAGGCTCAGTGCTGCAGTCGCCCACCTCCCTATTTCCTCTCCCTGCATGTTGCTTCCAGCTCTCATCCTGTCTCTCACCCACCTGCTGTCACCCTCCAGGGTGCTCCCAGACACCCCATATAATAGAAGCTGTGGTGCTGCTTCTAGTGGGACCAAGGAGCTGACCCCCCCCCTATGTGTTTCTGCATGCCGTGGGTTGCTTCCCATTGGAAACACAGGGCAGAATGTGTTTCACCAGTGCACGACCATCTCACCTGGGAGCATGCCTGCATGGTTTTGTAACGAGCCCAAGTGGCAGCTTGTGACTCGGGGTATTTTGCAACCCGTGTGTTGTAGCATCTTGCACGTGTCAGCACTTCTTGCCTGCATGGTTTGGGATTAAAGCTCGGTGCTGCCTTGCAGCATGGCAGGGCTACACACCCCCATTTTCCTACAGCATCCCTGCCCTATGGGGCAGTGGGCACCCCCTTAGGGTGACTGCCAGCAGGATTCAAGCCAGGAAAACCTCTGACAGCCTTATCTCTTTAGCAATTAGCACCCAGCTAATCGCCTTCCCTGGGTGCTGGGCAGCATGTGGGTGCTGCAGACCCTTCTAGGGTTGGATTGAGGTGTAGGGTGCACCCCAGGAAGGTCCTGTGTCGGTGCAGACACCCATGTGTTGTCCTAAAACCCCATGGCAGTGCTCTGGGTGCTCCCATACTGGTGCAGGTCTTACCCCATGGGGATGCAACAACTTCATGCTGGGTATGATGGGAGCTGGGCACTGCACCAGGCTTCACAGGGTGACGTGTGCCGGGGTGCTGCAGATTAGAGTCAAGCCTCTTGAGTCTGATTTAAATCAGATCAGCAGAGGCAGCCCAGATTATCTGCCTTGTAAACAGGGCTGAGGCTGACCCATAGATCTGCCCACGTAACTGCCTTGAAGAGCCACGGGGAGAGGCTGGCGTGCAACCAGATGAGTGCATTTCCACCAGGGACCCTGCTAATGCTTGAGTCACCCCAACCTCGTGAGGGCACCGACCCCAGGGGCTGCTGAGAACGGGTTTCAATATGCCACAGCTCCTTTACAACCCTCAGAGCTGTGCCTCACATCTGCAGCTTGTATTGGAAGCCAGGGGCTCACCAGTGCTGCAGGAGGAGGCATCACAAGCATAGGGAAATAGTAGTTGCTTTTGTTTTAGGACAAGCAGGGGGCTGTAAGGGTTTGTGCCTTACAGACATGCACCCCACTGCTGCAGCATAGAGATGCCCTCCATGCAAACATCCCTGAGCACAAAACTGATCCAAGGGCTCCCTATGAACTTCACAGAGGTCCTGGGTGATGGTAACCCAATGGGGTTTGGTGCTCGGGGTACAGCTTGCCACCCTATAACAGCCTCCATTTGCTTCCCCAGCAGAACACCCAGCGGTTAGGTGTCTCCCAAGCGACTCACTCTCTAACCACGCCGGTTGTTTCTGTGGCCACCCCGAGCCTGCTGACACAGGGCCTGCCCTTCTCTGCCATGCCGACCGCATACAACACAGGTGAGAAATGAGATGGTGCCACCTCCTTCACGTGCCCTTCCTGAATAGCTATGGGGCATCTGGTTGCAGCTCACCTCTACCAGATGTGGTGGAGTTTCATGAGATGGAAACAAAAGGGGAACTCATTATATTAAGAATGGGAATTCAGTTGTATCCATAAAGGCTTTGAGGGCACGGTTCTCATTCTGTAGCCCATTACACGGTGTTGGCAGCGTGAAGATGCTTTTAAGTGGATGCTGATTGCAGCTACGCCCATCTCAAGGCTCTCGAAAGCTGCAATGTCGTAATAGGAGCTTAATGAAAATGAGCTTTGGGGGACCCAGAAGTTTAGAAGGAATGCAGCCCGTCCTGCTTGTAGGGCTGCTGAGGTGTGTGCTGGCCCAAGGCAACACCAGCAAAAGGGGCTGTTCCACCTGCAACCTGCCCAAACCCCCCAGGGGGGGGCAATGGGGAGGAGCAATGAGGGGATATTTTCCTGCATCACTCACTGTGGTGTTTCGCTCAGAACAAAAATGGGAAAAAAAATGCAGAAAGCTGCTCGTCTGGAAGAACCCAGTTTAGGCGTGTTGGGAACTCCCTCTACTTAATTAGTAGGTGTAGCCCAGGAGATGCTTGTTTGACTCCTCTCTCCTGGTGTGGAAGTCGGTGCGGGCCACCAACGAGTCTGGGTGTTGCTGAAGTCCCTTAAAATAGGTTTTAATTGGGCCCTGAGTCTTGTTGGGAGGTTGTGTGTGGGGGGGGGGTTAGAACTGGATGTTATCTTTTTGGTATTTATTTTCCTCCTGCAGCTTTAGCCGCAGGCACAAAAACCATTCCCACCCGGGCGCCTGTGGCTTGGGATGTCTGAATGCCACAAGGCTGGCAGGGCTTGCATGGCTACAGGGTGCAGATGCCTGCACCAAAGCCAAGCCCTGGGTGCTGCCCCTTGTTCCTCCTATTTCTAACCTAGGGATATCACCCCATGGGGCTGCTGAGGTTACAGGAGCTCTGTGCCCTCTCTTGTGTTTCTTATGGGGGTGTTTGCAGGAAGGACCAGTGCTGGTGGGAATCACTGTATGGGGTGAGAATGGGGCTGCTGCTGTGCAGGGAGTGCCTGCCATCAGCCCTCCAGCATTGCTCACTGCTTTGCAGCCTCCTTTATGTGCTGCTGCTGCTGCTGCTGCTGCTGCAGGGGTGGGGAAGCTGAAACCACAGGCGCCCAAAATGACAGAGGCAATGGGGAGGAGCAGGGTGAGGGCAGATCAGCATCGAGCATCTGCTTGCATCCCTATCAGATGCAGACGTGGCTTTGAGGAAAGGGCCGATCAAAGCTTTGGCCATCTCTTGGAAGAGCAGCTTCCTTCCCAGTTGCTTCGTGGTTGAGGAATTGCCACCTTGGCAACTCGTAGAGTGTTGGGCTGGGTCCTCGTGCTGGGCTGTGCAGCTCCTTGCAATGGGTCCTGCTTTGAAGCAGGCTCCTTGCTGCTTGGCCTCCTGCATCCCTTGGGTTCCTATGGTTAAGGAGCGCCATCTGCTGATGCTCAGAAGCCAGTTGTGGCTGTGCAGAAATGGGAATGGGATGCATAGAGCGGGTCCTTCTCCTGCCCTCCTGCTCCTTATGGCCCTATGGGCAGGGTGGGGGTACAGGGGGGG
Organism: Coturnix japonica; assembly: GCF_001577835.2. Taxonomy (NCBI): domain Eukaryota; kingdom Metazoa; phylum Chordata; class Aves; order Galliformes; family Phasianidae; genus Coturnix; species Coturnix japonica. Next base: position 528,205 of record NC_029540.1, read on the forward strand.
ATTTGGCACTGCATCCTCTCTGCCAGCTGCTTAGACTGGCTGTAGGGTGGATGTGCAGATGGGAAGGCGTTGTATCTGTCCCCTTCACTTCTATGTGTGTGCATTTACACTTGTATGTCAGTGGTTGTGTGCTACTGGAGGGCACTGCAGTGTTCATGGTTTGGATGGTAAAGAGCCTTGAAGCTGGAAGAGTCACCTCCCATGGCCAGCACCACTCTGAAACTATTGAGAACTATTGAATCCCTGTCCATAGAAACTCACAACTGTGTTGTACCTCTCGGATGGGTCTCTGTCTTCCTGCAGTGCTCAGGGCTGGGTTAGAGCAGCCTTGACATTGAAATGACTGAAGGGCTCCTTCCCTTGCAGATTATCAGCTGACAAGTGCTGAGTTATCTTCGCTGCCAGCATTCAGCTCACCTGGTGGGTTGTCCCTTGGCAACATCTCTGCCTGGCAGCAGCAGCAGCAACAGCAGCAGCAACAGCAGCAGCAGCAGCAGCAACAACAGCAACAGCAGCAGCAGCAGCAACAACAACAGCAACAGCAGCAGCAGCAACAGCAGCAGCAGCAGCAGCAGCACCTGGTTCCTGTATCACTAGGAAATTTAATGTAAGTGAAATGAGCCCCAGGGGCCACTCAGTTGATGTTAGAAATGGTAATGAAATAATGCAGAGGGAACTGTTGTCCCAGCAGTGACTGGGAGTCCCCAGGTAAGGTCAGGGTTGGGTGCTGCTTTCTGAGCACTGCCCAGCAGGAGCTCCAGGGTGTGCTCCAGCCTGTGCTAAGGAGCTCAGGAGCTTTGCTATGCCCAGGTATCCCCACGCTCTGATGGTTCTGTACAACCATTGGTGAGTCTGAGCACTGCTGAATGTTCTTTGCCTTTGGGGTGCTGCTCTGGGCTCCTCCCTGAGCTGTTACCCCAGCACCAATGGGGAGGAGGTTGGCAGGATCATGTCCTGACCTGGCAGGGATGTCGTGGTCATGGTAAAGTGTGGGTGGTTAATTGTATGGATGGGCAAAAGGCTGCTGGAAAGATGAGTAATGAGAGGCTTCCCATTGTCTCCTCCTCACCTCCCTCCCCTCCTCCTGTGGATGCTCAGACAAGGGAGCCACTTGTCCCACACCACCACTTTGACTGTCAACACCAACCCCAACATCAGCATCAAGTCGGAGCCCGTCTCACCCAACAGGGAACGAAACACTGCCACCCCACTCAGCACCTTCCCCCACCAACCCCGCCACGAGCCCACCGGCCGCTCGCCCGTCGACAGCCTCAGCAGCTCCAGCAGCTCCTACGAGGGCAGCAGTGAACGAGATGATCCCTCTCGCACCGACTTCAGCTCCTCCTTGGGGCTGCTGCGCCCTGGTGGTGAGCCCGAGGGGGAAAGCCCTTCGGTGAAACGCATGAGGTTGGATACTTGGGTCACATAACGGGGTCCCCCGTCATCCCCTGGAGCGCCGCTGGTTTGCAGCGGGGAGGGGAAAGAAAAAAGGGGGGTGTGGGAGGGGAGGAATTGTGGGGGACAAAACGGGTTTTAGGGGTTGGGGTGGGGAGATTTATCATAAACTGCCTGAGAAAATAGCTTTAGGATTTTTGTAGGCATTCATTCTAGCACAATGGGCGACGCACGCAGTTCGTCCAGCTGGGGAGCTGCGAGTTTCAGGGTGGGTGGCACAGGAATCAAAGGGAGACGGATTGGAGCTGGGGGCTGTGGGGTTGCGTTGGTGCAGCAATGAAGGTGCTGAGCATCCCCAAGGGCTGCCCAACAACCTGGGCAGGGGGGGGATGGTTTCAGCCCCATGGAATGAGGCTGTGTGCTGCAGCATCGCTTGGAGGTGTGGGGGGAATGTGAGACAGGTTTAAGGCTCTGTTTGGGTGAGAGGTGGTTGTGGACATCATTATCCTTCCCTATAGAGAAGGGAGCAATGCTGCTTCTGGCCATGGTCATCCAAAGCTTGCAGCCACCTCTGCTGAGGTCCCATTGAACCCTGCAGGGTGCTTGGCTGTGTCAAGGCTGGATTGTACCAAACAAGATGTGCAAGTGTGTTTGAAAGGCATTCCCTGTTCTGTATGGGTCAAAGCTTTAAGTTAGAAGTTAGGGGTAAATCGTTGTTATTTAAGGATTGCCACTGAAATAACGTCCTTAGGGATTTTGCCTTGGGAGTTGTGGGCTGAACTGTGCAGGATCTCTGCATAGACCCCAGTAGAGCTGGGGTGGGGGGGGGTTCCAGCCCAACCTGTTGCAGTGGGTTGGACTGTAATGAAATGAAGGTAGGCAACTTAAAGCGAGCAGTCAGGGGAAGTCCTCTGGGGAGGACTCTAATTTGGGTTGGAGTGAATGGTGATGGCTGTAGAGAGGCAGCACGGAGCCAACGCAGCCCCACATCCCTGCACGGTGCTGCAGAGATGTGCAGGCAGCAATCTCCTGCTTGAAAACCTTTGAAAAGTCCCATTTGCCACCATTTCTCCATAGGCTGGTTTAGTTCTGAATACGAAACGCTGGCGTTCCTTTCCCATATGGGCAGATTCTGTGCCGTGTACCCCAATCCTTCTCTCTCCGCCTCAAACCCTGCATGGTGTGATCCGGGCTTCTCATCCACACCGAGTTGACGTGGATCTGTCCCCACGTCCCAGCTCCATCCCTCTGTCCCAGCTCTATCCCCATCGTGTCCATCCAAGAAGCATCCACACCGCCAGCACCCGGCGGCCCTGCGTGCATCGGACCCACACGGCAGCTCTTTGCACGGCCTCGCTTTGGAAATTAGGTGGGATTGACGATGTCTCGTCGCTCTCATTTCCTTTTCTTTTTTTCCTGACCGTCCTGCAAGAAAAAAACGCCGCAACCAAACGTTTTCCAGCCCTTCAAAGGAGCAGGAAGGGGCAGCAATGCGGCACTTGGAGGGCGACGGGACGTTTGTGCTCATTGACTTCACGCCCTGACTTCACATCTCAAGAGAGCCGGAAAAAAAATACAATAAAATACAATAAACGAACGAACAAAACCCATAAAGCATCACTGCTTTTCAGCCACGCGGAGTTTGGGCCGCTTGGTGTGCGCCAACGCATGCCAAACCCAAGCGCATCCGCAAGCAGCGCAACGTCGGGACTCTACATTGACGCATCGGGTTGGCACATTGGGATCCCCTCCATCCCATTACAAGCTCGGGGTGTGTATCATCATGATGCCCAGGTCATTAATTCCCTATTAAAAGAGTCCAGGAAACTCCTCCTAATTTTCAAAAGACACAACGAGAAACGACAATCTTAAAGAAACCAACACCCTCCTTCGTGCTTCTATCGGATCTTTGCTGTTTTCTTTCTCGTGCTCATCTGTACTGTTGACGGTTACAATTGTGTATAATTGTTGGGGTTTTTTTTTTATTATTATTATTATTTGGATTTTTTTTTGGCGTATGGGGTTTAGTTTGAATATATATATATATTTTTTTTCCCATTATTATTATTTTTTAAAGGGGTGTTGCAAAAAACCAAACGAAAACCACACACACACATACACATACAAACGAATATCGCACGGTTGAAAAGACAACACTTAAAATGCTGCAGTTTTTAAGAGACGTGGAAGTCGAAACGGAGCTTATTTATTCTCCAAAGGCTGTAAAATGCATGAAGACTAAAAAGAACCAAAACCCGACCTTTTACATTAAAAACAAGAGAGACAAGAGAGGAAAGGTGGAACCCGGAGCGAACCGTAACGTTATGAATTGGAGACCCCCCCCCTTTGCCCCCCAATCCAGCTCATATATTGTGTTTGGGCTATAGTTTGCTTTTGTTTTTAATGGTTTCTTTTTATTCGGGGGGTGGGATGGGGGAGAATGAAATACAGTTGTGTATATTTTTTTTCCTATGAGAAGTACGCACTGATATGTTTGGGAAATGCTATCGTTGCTTTACTGAAAGCGTTGGTTGCTTCACCAAAGCCTGGTTCTGATCTGTACCCCCTATATCCCTCCATACCCCCACCTACCCACCCCACTGACCCCCCCCCACCCCTCGCCCTACTCCCCCTGTGTGCTCCCATGACACAGTGGGATATGGGTGGGGGGCTGCCCCCTTGGTTGGGCAATGTGTGCAGTGAGAAGCGGCGCTGCTCTGCTCTCAGCCCCATATTGCTGGGGTTGGAGGGGAGGGGATGTGTGTCCATGTGCCCCCCCCTGGGACCTCCAGCTCTAGAGTGCAAGAGGATGGAGGTGAGGAATGGGGAGGGGAAATGCTTTCTCCCCCTTTTTGCTCCTCTCCTTCTCTTAAAGCTCTCTGCCAAGCATGGATGTGGCCCAGGGCTCTCCAACCCCCCATCCCCATCCACCTCTCCATACTGGGGCTCTGCAGGCTCCTTTTCTTACCTTCACACCCTCTTTTCCTCCCTTCTCTTCACCTCCCTGTTTCACTTCATGACACAGACCCAAACACAAGCATTGCGTTCTCACTACCTCCGTCCCCATCCCGCAACCTAAAGCCATGCTGGATCAGGAGGTCCCTCTCCTGCTGTGCTTTCCCCTTCCCCTCTCTGATCTCCCTTGTAGTATTTGATCCCTGGCTACTGTAACTGTAAATAGCGAGCTTCACTATGTCAGCAATGCTAACAGTACAGAAAACTGGGTTTTATTTTGGGGGGGGGGGTTGTCTTGTTTTTGGTTGTTTGTATGATATGAAATGAGATTTCTATTTTTGTCAGAGTATATTGTAATAATACTGCCTTGGGCATGGCCGAGCTGTGCAGCTGCTTGTTCCACCCTAGTTCTCCCATACCCTGAAAGGTTTTTGGGGTTCTGCTATTGGGGGGGGGGGGGGGGATGTCCAGAGATGCAATTGGGAGGCAGAAACACCATGGGAAACTTGTTGGCCCCATTCTCTGAGATCGTGCGGGGCGGCGGGAGAGAGGAAGATTTTGGGTTTGGATCGAGGGTGGAAATTTTCACAGCATCCCCAGGCTGGACCTGGCAGTTTG